>NW_027104938.1:550755-554283 GCF_000696795.3 Halyomorpha halys | reverse complement strand
GAATGCCCGCCAAAAACCAAAACCTGTCTCCATGTTGCATGTAAACATCGATTGTCGCACAACAGTTAGAGATTTTTGCAAATGATTTACTACTTTCTGAATATTATTCTTTAGCACTATTTCTTGATTTCTATTTTTCCTTTAATTTACTGTATTTTCAATTATGAGGGGATGAGTTAAAATAGTTTTTATGATATTTTAATCTGCTCAACATGGCCTTGATTCAACGTACCGCCATCTTGGTTTTGTTTTGAATCACGAAGTTATTATAGACAATAAAAATTGGTTAGCTTGCTTTTTGGATAAACAAAACAAATGAACAATATTAAAATGATACATAAAATAAAACATATCAAAAACCCTTTATACATCAAAATATACTATTTACTCAAAAAGAGCATATTAAAATATATATATATATATATTTTTGACAGAAGAAATGATTTTTCAATGGACTAGTGTTGAGTTTTCATCCCTGATGAAAATGAAAGATGGTGCTAAAAGGTCATAGTTTATTGTAAACAATTGTAAAGGTAGCTAAAACAGAGTTTATTCAATTTAGTTTATATCGGCAGACAAACCAGGAATTGTTTCTTATAATAACACCCTCAATAAGTACAAGAAAACAGTATTTTAAACTTGCTTTTATATTTGTTATTGATTTCTTAATTTTATGTAAATAAATGTTTGTTTCAGAACTCCAACTATTACATTTATTAAAAGTTCCTAAAAGACATTCAATTCAATAGGAAACAAAACTACAGTTAAAAGCAACAAACACCTTGTAATTTTCTGTTATCAATTAAATTTAAGTTATAAAAAATACTCGATATTTGATGCCTATTTCTTTAAAATAATAAAATGTAATAATTCATATGCTTGTTTTATTCGTATTATATTCCTTAGAAACTTTAGCACAAAATAAAAATATCCATATTTTCTTTCTTGCCCATTGTATCGTATATATCGTTCTCTTTCATACATTTCATAATTTTGATTTAAATTGTTTTCACTATTTATATATTTTAATCATTACTTACATATTTTATTATTTTAATTCAATTACTCATTATTTACATTTTCTTCAGCACCTTTCACTATGTTTATTAATTTATTTACATGACTACTATTTTTAATATATTCTAATATCCTCTTTCATGAGTAAATAGTTATTTTTATATATAAATGATTTTAGCTATGTATCAATGTTAAATATTGTTCATTTGTTTTGTTGAACCAAAAAGCAAGCTAACCAATTTTCATCATCCATAATAAATACATTATTCAAAACAAAGCAAAGATGGTGGTACGAGTCCTTCCAAAAATCTGTTGAATCGAGGCCATGTTGAGCATATTCAAATATTTTAAAAACTTTATTTTAACTTCCCACCATAATTGAAATTACTATACATTTAAGGAAAAATAGAGGCTAAGAATAAACATTACAGAAAATTATTCATAAAGGAAATCATAGGGAAAAACTCAAACCTGTAGTGCTACAATTGATGTTGAGAACTAGTAATGAGAGAAGGGGAAGGAAGAAAACTTGGTTTTTGATCATTCGTTGCTTAGGCGGGAGATGGATGACATCGCCTAGAGGCAGGATGTCCTGAAGATCCCTTAGCTACTCTCAGTGGTAGACATCTTGAAATAAGAAGACATCGGATAGTCACCTAAGTAGAATAAAGGACTCTTTGTTTTGAGTGAGAGGATGTTTTCTGAAAGCGGAGGTGAAGAGAATCTTTTGTTGTTCTTTAGAAATAGAATTTCGGGAAAGAAGACAAAATGTTTTGTTTACAGTTGGTGAGTGTTTGTTTGTTGAGAACGAAGACATAGAGTAATTGGTTAGTGTTGCTCAAAAAGCAGATTTGTAAAGGTAGCTAATAAATAATTTAATTCAGTGTCATTAGTAGCTGAAGGTAGGTTCTGATTGCCTAGTCAATCAAGTTATAAAATTTAAATAAAATTCTCCAATTTGTTTTATAATAAGGCTTTTTATTTCTACCTAAGCTATGCCTAAGATATGAGAATTAAGTTAAAACTATATAAAATTCCATTCATTTTTTTTTTAAATATAATTTTGAATATTACAATATATAGGGGGTGAAGTTGATCGCCTGCTCGTGGTGCCCCCTGCGTTATGCAAACGATCAACAGCTGTCACCAAACAGCCCGTATACTAGCGACAAATGCAACAGAAATTGCCCAATAGGCAAGCAAATAGCTTTTTTAAAGGTTCCAACAAATCTGTTATTAATATGAAATCTGTTTTTTAGAATGCCGGAGGATTATCAAATGGCAGAAATGCCTCCTTTGGCGTAGGAAAAAAAACAAAAACAATATATATAATTTTTATTTAGTGTTTTATTTAGTGTATTTATATATAATTCTTACCTCTACAATATTATATTTTATTTTTTATATAATCTTTCCACTTTCCTGAGACTGGTGATTATTATTTAAATAAAATAAATTTTATCCAATTAAAGTTTCAAAACAATCTATATTTCTTTATAAGACCAACGTTTCGGCCAATTTGGCCATTCTCAAGGACGATTTTAAATACAATTTATAACCACATCAATTTTAAAAAACTTTTTGCAACCTATTCTGCCCAGGCCAATAATTTCAGTCAAAATTACCATATTTTGTCAATTCTTCACATTAACATTAAAACTTTTAATAACAATCAAGTTAGACAATAATTTATGATTGTTGTGATAAATCAAAAATGAATACCTGTTATGACGAGTTTTCCATTCACAAAAATAAGAATTACTATTCTTGGTTTTATCATTCTGTATATGAGAGCAGGAAACAGTTCAGGTTCATAACTAAAAGAAATCATAAAATAAAAGTGTTTATGTACAAAAAAATAAAAAACAAAACAGAAAAAAATGGTTGATTATAAATTATTTATTTACCTGCTAAATTGGCCATGAATCTGATGCAAATTTTCTAATCTCAGTGGAAATCTTAAATCGCAAGTAGCGACCATATTGTGAATCTTGAAGTCTTTAAATTTAACCTAAAAATATAATTATTATTAAAATTCATAAGTAGTTAATTCATTTAAAGAAATTTAGAAAATGGTTGCATTACATGCTTTTAGACAAGAAACAAAAATTGTATGTTTATTTTCAATTACTGTACAACTAATTTTATGTAGCACAAACATTTTAAATCAATTTTTTTGTATTTCTTATGTTATTAAGTTTATTACATGTATTTTTAATTTAAAAAAATTAAAAGTTTATATTTATATTTTTTCAGTTTTTAAGAATGTTTTAAATTATGTTCTTGATTTAAAGTACTTTTATGTTTTAAATTTAGTTACTTATTTAATTTATATGTGTTCAATTTTGTATTACACTAAATTACTTTTATGTATATATGTATTAATAATTTGTTTCAGTTTTGATATATATTTTTATTATTTATTACTTGCATTCAATGTGCACTGCATTAGAACTTCAGTCCAGTAGTTATAATAAATACAAAGACTACGTTAAACCCAAATTAATACAA
>NW_027104938.1:542939-549909 GCF_000696795.3 Halyomorpha halys | reverse complement strand
CCACCATAAGGAACATAACACATCAAAATTATTATCAAAACTTTAAAAATGAATTTTTTTTTTTAAATAATAATAAAAATTAATGTTCAATTCAATAATTGAATAAAAAAAATAAATTTACTTACAGGGAAATTTAACTTTTGCAAAATCCTGGCATATTTCCTAGCAGCGAGAACTGAATGCTGTTCATGTTTCACACCAGTAACGACAATCTTTCCAGAGCTGAATATGAGTGCTGTAGAACGAGGGTGAAGAAGTCTCATAACAATGCCGCAAAACCTTTTTGGATTATATTCAGAATTTCTGGTACGAAAATTGATTTTCTGGAGGTCAAGAGTGCAATCTAAGTTTACAGTGCATACAACATTTCTGGAAGAAAAAAAACAAAATTTTGTTATTTATCGATAAAAATTATAAGCTCCTTTGAAATTATTTACTAGATACTTTAAGTGGAACAACATTTACCATGTTAAAAGGAAATGGAATAGGTGAACAGAGCATCAGGAAGGAAAACAAAGATATATATATATACATATAAAATAGAAGAATACCTGAAATAAATGGTACTTATATTAAAAATTGAGAATTCCTATATAATTATGCTATCCACACAGTACCTAATTCATTGTTTTTTGTTGAAATATGTATATTAAATCAGAAAATTGATTTATGGTTTCAATTTTACTCCTCCATATTTCTTCTTTGAGAATTATTTTTAATACAGAGGTTCACCTATATTCAAGCAAATACAGTAATTTAAGACAGTGACACATAATAACAAAATACACGAACAAATAAAACCGATCAAATCAAATACACATGAATGCAAGTGCAACTATTAGATAATTAAAACTGATTTTTAAACTTACTGTACTTTTGGTATAGGCCCAGCTTCATTCCCAGGAGCAGCTGGAATTTGTGCGACTATAGCATCTTGTGGAGCAACATTTTCTGTGTTTTCTTTATTTTTTGGTTGATTCTTGTCTGATTTACTAGGTTCATTATTCTGAAAAAAGAAATAATTACAATTAAATAAAAGTAAACACAATTTTTCAAATATAGACAAAGAGTAAAACATTCAATACAATATATTTAAAAATTGTTTCAAATTAATACAAAACTTCTTACTATAAAAGATAAATAAATTTTAATTCTTTAAAAAGAATAATAAACATGTTGGTTAATATATAGCAGACCTTCTCTCATCAATATAGACTCATTAAGAGACTGTAAATCTACCAAACTAATAACTAAATTATTATGATGAGAAGATAGTTGAACATCGATAATATATGAGGAGAAGATGGTTGGGGTGTGGTCAGCGAAAATGCAAATAAGTTGAAAAAAATTTATTTAATAGTGCCAACGTACCGCATCCCTTGCCCCACTCCCAATTGTTATTTTGCTACATCTGTCAAAAACCTCTTCAAAACCGCACTACACAACACAAATATTCTGTTTTGTCACATAATTATTCTGCCACAAAACTTTCAGAACATTCTCTATCTTTGAATCACTCCTTCGATTTTGAAAAAATGTCAATACTAGCCACAGTTCGTAACCACGACAAAAGGCTTATCTCTGAAAGCTTTTATATTCAACTAGCAACTACTTCCGTCAATTTATAAACCGATAAACATAACTTATTGTTAACATAATCCCAAATAGATAATTTCTTAAAAAAGTAACAATGTCAATTTTTTTTCTCCCGTCTTTTACATTTTTTAAACCGTTTGTCGTCACCTTTTAATATGTTTTTCGTATTTTAAATTTTTTAAAAAATATTTTCAATTTCTTATTTTTGCCCATCCAAATAACTTGTAATGTATTCCCACCTTCCAATAATTTTGTCATCTTTGTAACATATTTTTTTAACTTACCGCATGCGCATACTGAGCTCACGAGTATGTGAGTTCTATGTTTTATTCTATTTTTCTTATCTTTCTTTTACCCCCTTTTGCTCCTCTATTCTTTTCTTATTTTTCCTTACTCATGTTATTAGTTATGTTTACCACATATTATTATTGTCATATTTTCTAATCACTTCTTTAGTGAAACTTAACTTAATATTTTGTTTCTTTATTCTATATTCATATTTCTTCGTTTCTTTACATTACATAACTTTATAATAAATGAAATATGGTCAAGGTGGACAAATAAAACTCAAATAGTAATAACTATTTTAATTGAGCCAACGTTTCACCCCACATTGGAGGGCATCATCAGGGCAAGTCAGAGTAATACATATCACTTTATATATTTAATTCCTTAATTATGTTATTTTAATTACATATTTAATTACCTATAGATACGTTTTATTTTCCACTACTTTCATTACTTTATTCTTATTAATTTTCATTCTGTACAATTATTTACTTTTATCATTCTGTATATATATTATTCTTTTTTTTTTCTTTTTAAATCATTGCTTGTTATCTTGTTTTTTGTTCTTAGCAATGTTGGAAATTCTGGCCGAAATGTTGGCACTATTAAATAAGTTTTTTCAACTTATTTTCAAACCGCACCCTCAACCATCTTCTCCTCATATAATTACTAAATTAATCCAAGAGGAATTTTCTAAATCAATCCCTGCGCTGGAATAATATTAAATTAAAACCCATAATAACTCATTAGTAGTTAATATTAGCAAAGACATTAAAAAAAAATTATCAGGTTACAATCATCCAACTACTATTGTATACTCAATATACACAAAATATGCTCAATTCTAAAATAAATATAGACTTGAACTCTTTGATAAAGCCTCAACCGAAGCATGCAAGATGTAATTTAAAATTTCCAATTTTATCTGTTCCTAGAAAACTCATTGCTCTGTTTCAAGATGATCTAAGCAATTATTATGAATTACTTTCCTCTCAACAAAACATAGGTCTGCTATATAATTACCAAAATTTAAGTACAGAACATAACATAACATAAAAATATAACTTACCATTGATTTAGTTTTTTCATTAGAAACAGGTATTATTGTGTCAACCTCCATCATCATCAATTAAGTAGCAGAGAAACCTGATAATTCAAAGTAATAACTTTAATTCAGTATATATTTAATTTTTAAAAAAAGCTAATTAATTTTGTTTTCAAAACAAATTATTGCTAATACAATTTTTTTATCTATATTTTTTTTCCACACACACATGTATATGTTATAAACTGTTCAAAATTTTATATAGCTATTATAAGACCAGAAAAGACATAAGAAATTATGGTAATAAAGAAATAAAACAATACTGATTGATGTTTATAAATTAAATATTTTGGATATTAATTAAGGTATTTTTCAAAATTATAGAAAAAAAAAAACTTCAGTTTTAAACTTTTTTTTCTTCTTTGAAAATAATTATACAGAAGAATAATAATGGCACCTCATTGCACAACTTGTAAGTAGGGAATAAACCATTATATGTCTGAAATATTGTTAAACTTATTAGAGATTGAGTAGGAACATAGATTGGTACTAATCAAATCATAATAATTCTTTACTAAATACTACAAAAATAATTTCCTTTTTTAAGACAACTAAATGTGACAAATACTTAAGGATTATATTACAATTCAACTTAAATAAGTTAAGCAGGAAAATTACTGAAACAGATATCTGACACACAAGGTTGAAGTATGATAAAGTGCCTATTATAATAGGGCAATATTAGATCCATTTAATACTAAAATACCATATCTACATAGTACAATTATGTAAGTTAAATGCTTTTTTACAAGCAAACAAGTTAAAATAAATATATATATCTGTTAAGAAAAAAACATGGAAGATATTGGCATATGTTAATGAAGTTAGAATTCATTTCGTAATGTTACTCACTCCTTTATCGTAAATTCAATGATAATGTTAAAACATTTCACCTCCAAACCAAAGAGGTGGAATCAAAGCATAAAATACAACTCTTTCATTGTCATTTGGAATAAACTTCACAACAAAACCATGCTTGCTCGTCCAATTCGTATACATTGAACAATCAATAACGAGTAGTTTAAAAACATAACAGAGAAATATTAATATAATTATGTATCAAGAATGAAAACAAGGTAAATGAGCTCTGTTAATAAAAAAAAAAACATTTTTTGAAAATTAATGACTACTTAGTTAGATTTGTAAAACTCAAATCCTTGAATTATTTTGTAAATTGAACGAACACTTTCAAGATACCGCACTGATCTGTCTGAAGAGTTATTGACAAAAGGGGTCACTAACTCATCTTTCATGTTTATTGTTGGCCATAGATTGAATATGAGGACATGGTCGGGGGAACGATCATTAATGCTACCGGAGCCATCTGTGGCTCAGGGAGTTAAGGGGTAGATTTTTGCAATCTGGGAACTGTAACGCCGGTTGGAATCCGGCAGGGGGTCGACTTTTATTCTTGTAATGGTTCCACGAAATGAAAACTTGATTCCCCCCATCATGGAATTAGAGTAAGATGGCACTCTGAGGATACCCCTCCCGTATGATAGAAATGACGACTATTACAAAATTTACTAGACAAACGGTCTAAACTGCCAATCCATTACAAAAGACTGATCTACACGACTATTATAATGCCTATCTGGGCATACAGAGTTGAGCTTTGGGGCTCCACTAAACCATGAAATTCTTCTCGAATCCAATCCATACAATCCAAAATCCTTCGTAAAATCCTCAATGCTCCTTACTATGTCGCAAATAAAATCATACATAAAGACCTTAATGTTCCATAAATAACCGAACTAGCCTGAACCAGATATCATTCCTTCCATTATAAACTCCCTAACCACCCAAACCCACTAGTTTCTGACCTTGCTACTTCTTCCATTTCTGACAATCCTTCGAAGCGCCTGAAAAGAAAATGGCCATGATAATGTAAAAACGTAATTAAAGTGCTACCAATGGGTAGTTTCTCTACATGCTTGTATTACTCCAGTATAAACTAAAATCAAATTTACTGGGTGTATGTATGTGAATGTACAGTTGCAAATTGCAATGGAGGAGGAAAACTGGAAATAAACAGAATAACTTACTGGCTCTGGCTTTGGAGAGAGACGATTTTCTCCCATTTATTGACCTCCACCAAAATCTCCCAAAATTTCGTATATTATTGCTTTATTATTTATTCTGCTAATTTCTTTATTAAACAAAACTGTCTTGTTTTGAATGATTTTTATTTCTATAATATTATATTTTATCTTCTGATAGTTTATACTATCTGCTTAACTTATTGTTATATATGTTTCCTAGTTTGTTTGATATATATATATATATATTTTTTTTTTTTTTTCTGCATTAAGGTTGTTATCTCGTTTTCTTTTTTTTTCGGACCTGATGAAGGCTTGAAATTCAGGTCGAAACATCGGCACAAATAAAAAAAGTTTTACTTATTTGTGTATTATTACTAACCACACACCCAACCATCTTCTCCCCAAACTTTCTTTTTTTTCTTCTATGTCTTTTATTATTCAAGGCACAGTGACAACTGGCTACTGTTTATTAATTCCTCAGGACTCATTTGGCTGCAAGAAAATTTCACAGGAGACTCAGTTGACAACTTTTTGTATGACATCCAGCCTTAGTGAATTAAAAAGATACAATATCCTCTCACGGTTTGCCGTTTTGGGTTATAGATCCTCTCTCATGCCCATAAATCTTGAGAGGTAAAAAAGTAATTAATTTATTATACCTAAAGTTTATCTAATTTCGATTCTCTCCAAAAATTGAAGCAATATGAACATTTATAACATTAGGAATATATTCGACAGAGATGGGTATTGGTTTTGAAGCGCAAGAATGTTACGAAATCTTTTTGCTATGGATAAGAAGTAATGAATTAAACTAAAGAAATTAAATTTCTACAATGAAACTAAGCTCAGGATTAAATTTACTAATTGAAACAAGTAATGGGATCAGAGTTGTAGCCTAACTCCACCTTAGAAGGGGGGGGTGCACAAATATGTAATGTGAGTGTGAAGTATATTTACTAGAATATGATAATATTTATATAATATATATCATTATATCTTTATCAATTACATTTTACTAATGTTTAATAATAAAAATATATTATTGAATATATATCGATATATTCAGAAAAATTTATATCGATTTACTATAACCAGCTCTAAGCAGAACTGTACCGCGTTCATTCTCTGTTGTTTTGGTATAGTTTAGATCAGTGGTGGATCAAACAGTTTTATATTATGTCTAAGGAGTTTTACATACGATATTATGTTGGGCATAAAGGGAAGTTTGGACACGAGTTTTTGGAGTTCGAGTTTCGCCCCGATGGAAAGTTGAGGTATGCTAACAATTCCAATTACAAAAACGACACAATGATCCGTAAAGAAGCATTTGTGCATAAATGTGTGATGGAAGAACTAAAAAGAATTATTATTGATTCTGAAATAATGCAAGAAGACGATGCTTTATGGCCACAACCAGACAGGGTTGGTAGGCAAGAGCTAGAAATTGTTATTGGAGATGAACATATAGCTTTTACAACTTCCAAAACAGGATCTTTGGTAGATGTTAACCATTCAAGAGATCCAGAAGGATTGCGATGCTTCTATTATCTAGTACAGGACTTGAAATGTCTAGTATTTTCATTAATTGGACTTCACTTCAAAATCAAGCCTATTTAAACTGACAAGGTAAGGTATATATTATAATATTATTTATATTAAATATGTTGATCATAGTATGTTTATAAAATATGAGGCTCTTAATTCATTGTAATTCATGCAATTTTCTGTTATTGAAGTTACAAATCGGCTTTTTATTTATGAAGATTGATGTTTTCTGTTTACAGAAAACTTATTACATTTATTAAACTGATGCTTTAGTTTATTGAACTAGAAGTTCCAATACTGCTATTATACAAATAGCATTATACGTTCTATAATTGTTATAATTATGAGAGATAGTTGACCGTGGATGACGTACGAGGAGGAGATGGTTGGGAGT
>NW_027104938.1:478394-538119 GCF_000696795.3 Halyomorpha halys | reverse complement strand
TGTTAAATGTTATTTCGTTTTACCACGGCAAAAGAAGGCAATTTTTTTCGATTTAAATGAGTTTTTCCATTTAACACGCTTTAACATAGATCATGAATATACAGTCAATTCATATAATATTCCTAAAAATTATTTGTGGCAGGTTTTAGGATTGGCTGACAAAAGTGAAACCTCTAGAAATTAAATTATTGATGTATTAAAATCTTATTAATTATTACTATGCATTACTTCTTATTGCTTAAGGTAGATAATATTAGTTACAGAATAATAATAATTCTGCGCCTAGATAAAAGAAGGACCAATGTTCATTTTATTTGTTTTGAGAAAAAGCTCTTATATTGCTCATTGACCGTTTTCTGTTATATTGTAGATTTGACATATGCCCTTTGAAATATTTTACTAAGGCATTGGCCTTAATTTAAATTATTACCCCGATGTTTTAGAATCAATAAATAGCATAAACAAAAAATTTAAATTTGGACAAAGGCTCTTCTTTTACCAAGGTACAGAGTTAGAGCAGAACTGTAATTTCCTATGTCAATTCTAGAAGAAATTTTTTATTTATTTTGTAATGGGAGGATCAATCAGATTGGGACTGTTAAACTCCTCTAACTTCATACTCTCCTATTACAATATAACAATTTTCCTACTAGAATTAAACTTAGGACAAATCATGGAATTTGGAATAACTATCTGCATAATATAATTTTCAATGAAACTTTTCAAAGTGAACATTGTTGTAGTAATGAGACTCTTAAAAATATACTTGAATGTTTGGCATACAAAACTCAGCAACAAATATTGTTTAAAGATCTAGATACAAATCAAAATATTACTTATGATAGCATATTAAAAGTAACAGACCGTGCAAAAATATATTACATCCATAAATATTTGAAATCTATAAACAAAAATATATAACTGATATAGTTATTTTATAGTGTATTAGTAAATCAGACATACTTAACTTAATAAATAATAGCAGTAACAAAGGGATTGGGTTAACTGTCCTACAGAGAGTTCATGGAATATAGTTAATTAATTTTTGGCTATATGGGATAAACTAATGCCACCCACAGGGGAAAAAAAATAATAAAATCAATTTATTCCCATATTTTTCTTGAATTGTAGAATATCATTAAAGAAATTTCATATTTTTAAACTAATTAATATCAATGAATATTCTAATAAAAAAAGAATTACTCAATCTGTTGAATTCACTCTTTTTACAGAACAGATAAAAAGCACTCATGAAAATAATAAAACATGAAGAGATAAAAGAAAATTATAATAATACCTTGTAGTACAAGAGCCGGGAAGAAAAAAAGGCAGTTATGTCACCCCAATTTCTACTGATCTTTCAGTACGTCCCATACAACATTTTTATGAAATGTTGCTTTTTAAAAAGCTATATCTCGAAAACTATATAACGTAAATAACTCTATTAGGGCTCATATTTTAGCAAATTTACTCTTCTTTAAATGATGTTCTCTTAGGTTTTCTTGTGTTGTTCCTACTTTTTAAGATATAGAGCTCCGAATGAAAAATTACTATTTTTTATCACTTTGAAACAGCCGCCATTTTTTATTTCCCTACCTATACTTGGCAGACTCATCAATTTTGACTAATAATTATACTTAGTTATCAATTAAGTAATCAAAAATTGTGGTGAGATAACTGCCTTTTTTCTCCTGCTGGGCTCTTGTACTATTGTGTTGAATGGAAAGGTATACTTAATTATAGACAATTCTACTTTATAGGTAATATAACAAAAAATAAAACTTATACATTTCAGTAAATTATGAATTTACATTAATCTACAGTTCTATATTATCCTAATTTAAGTAAAACTTCCAAAATTAAATCGAACTGTTAGATATGTCAGAACCGTGAAGAAAACAGTTCCGAGCAAGACATATACAATACCCATATATACAGTATAATGGGCGATTGACCATCCACGGAGGGATATATTGTAATAAGCCTCTGCTGTCATAGTTATGGGAATGATTCTCGAAAAGGGTTTTAGCAACCAATGCAGTGCTTGTGTTGGCCATAATGAACCTGAAAAATAATTATAAACTAAAGTAAATCATTTTTTGTTAATTAATTAAATTTGCAACTATAAAAAAAAATAAAATGAGTAAATGTGATAAATATTTCAGAAAACATGACAATTTTAAAGAGGAACTACCCAATGGTGGTAATTCAATTATTGCTTTAAATTAGATCCCTAGGCCCTCTTATTTTCAGATGCCTCAGAGGATTATCAGGGATTGTTAAGGATGAGAGATTAAGAACTAATGGGTTTGGGTGGGTAAGGATTTTGGAATGAAAGGAGGTAAGTCTATTTTGGGCCAAATCTGCAATGATGAGATGTTGAGGTCTTTATGGATGAGTTTATTTGTGACGTAATGAGAAGCATCAAGGGTTTTCTATAGTAAAGATTGAATATGAGAGGAATTTGTTGGTTTTGTGGAGCCCCAAAGCTCAATTCTGTAAGTCCAAATAGGACTGTGAAACTAGACATTATTTGGACCAGAATTCATAATTTTACCACACTGTAAAAGGTTAAAACAATAGATTTAAAATTAAATTCCAAAAAAATAAACATATTTTTAAACCAAATACTCCCAGTAAGATCATATTGAAGGGTTTATATTTATTATAGTTAAAGATGGTCCCTAAAAAAATTTCAAAAACTTAGTTATTTAAGAATTAGTTAGTCTCTTGTCAAGATGGAGTCCTAGGTAGCGAATCCGTTTTACAGGCTATTAGAAAAATATACAATAGGTAGGAGAGGAGAGGTTTACAACCGAGAGTAAAAGTGATCTGATTGGATTTCTTAGGATTTATTTTGATTCTTCAGTTTTGACACCATACTTCAGTGGATACTATGTATGTCTGTAGAGTTTGTGATGCAGTAGTAGTGTCATTGTTTACAGACAATACACATATGTTGTTAGGACTGTGGTAGGTTTCATCCAGATATCAGCTACATAAACCATACAGTGAATGGGACCCATCAAAGAAAATAATAATTTTTTGTAGGGTTTAGAAATATATTCCGCTCTGAATAAATGGGCAATAGAGTTTAAAAAATAAAAATTAAGAAATGCATACTGGATATAATTATATGTTATGAAACCTATTCAACATAATTAAAATCAGTAAATAAATGAAAATGAACTTATGAATCTAGCATTAAAATTATAAATTATAAAGGTCATTATCATAATTAACTACATTTTTACCAGTTAGCATGAAGAGTGATAAAATTGTAAATATTCCTGCGTATGCTACATTCTTCTCTGCTGATATAATAACGGACAGGAAGAAACCTAAAGAATATAAGAACATCGGTACCATTTTATTAAATAATGAAATACTATAACAGAAACTCAAAGAAAGTTAAAATTTTTACAGATACAGTCTAATTTGATAGATTACAAAATTTAAAGATGCTTACCATAACTCATGCCGCAAAACTGAACCAGTATAATCAAGAAGAAACCCAGAACCATACTTCCTCTCATTGTATATTGATCAATTACATAAAGCATGAAGAAACTCAGTATATTTTGAACTATCATCACCAAGAATTGCATGACGACTTGTGTAATTAATATTTCTACTATTGTCAAACCTATAAAAGAATAAATATTAATTTACATATAGTCTTTCCACGGTGCCTTGCCGCACAGAAGATTAATGTGGTTCAGGGGATTCAACCAATGCTTGATACCTATAGACAAGACTCACCATTGGTGCTATCTCACAGTACAGCAACTATTTTTATTTAAAATTTATAATTTTTCACTGTTCTTTACCAACTACTAAAGGAAGATGGTCCAAAAGAACTCAAATAGTAATTAAGCTATTGTGAGCTAATGTTTCAACTTGACTTTCTATGACTTTGTCAGGGCTAAAAAAGATACAAATGACTAAAATAATATAACAAATTAAGAGAACAGATGACATGAAATAAAGATGAACTAAAGTATGGCTAAAAATGATTTAAAATATAGGGAAGTTAATATAAACTTTAACTTAGTAAATTAAAGATAATGAAAATAAGATGTACAATGAAAAGTATAAATAAACAAGTATTATACCTACATATTTTATCAAGGGAAGTGACAGCCATGCGGTTTGAGGCGCAGGTCCCAGTGCACTTGGTTTGGAACATTATAGGTTCGATTCCCACCTGAGGCAGTTAAACATTCATTTTTCGGCGGTCGAAGAATGTATCTTTACACTCCCACCTTCGTTAGTACGCGGTGGCAACCTAGGTAGCCATCAGGGGTTGGCAAAAAGGACCACTAGGCCCACTTGCCAGACTTGTTCCCCCCACCAAATATTTTATCAAGTATTATACTTACATATAATTTCTTTCTCTCATTTTTTTTTTCTTTCCATCACTTCAATTTTTTAATTATTATTAAATTAAAATATTCATATTTCTTTGCCTTATATAACTTTATATTTTTATTTCCTTAATTAAGTCATTTTACTTAATATTTAATTTAGTATATATATGTTTTATTTTCCACTTCTTTCATCACTTTATTTTTATTAATTTTCATTCTGTACAATTATTTACTTTAATCATTCTTTATATATTTTCTCTTTTTATTATTATTATTATTTTTGTATTCATTGGTTGTTATCTTATTCTTTGTTCTTAGCCCTGATGAAAGCTAGAAATTCTGGCTGAAACGTTGGCACTATTAAATAAGTTTTATCAACTTATTTGTATTATTTTCTGACCGTACCCCCAACCATCTTCTCCTCATATATATTATTCATGGTCAACTATCTTCTTATTCTTATCATAAATAAACAAGAATTACAAAAAAGTATAATACAGCAAATGAAAATGGGCATAATAACAAATAAAAAGTAGATAAAAGAGAAATACATTAATACAGTACTCACTGAAAGAGGGAAAATAAAGGAAACTAGAATAGCATAAAGGTTGAGGAATAAGAAAAATAATTAATAAAAAAGGATACCCATCTTTCTGAATGACAGAAAGCTAAAGAATGAGCTTGAGAAGGATGAAAGGGATAAATTAGGTAACAAAATAGGGGAATGGAGATTGTAGCGAGGGAAGAAAAAAGTTTAGCTCCAATCTACTAGAGCACAGCACCTCAAACCTCAAATTTATACATTACTTTAGGAACATATCGTTATTTTTACATATTATTAGTTTTTGTACATATTACTTAGCAATGTCCATAAAATAATACATGAAACTACCCCAAGCAGATAACATAAGATAAAACCACTTATCGGTCAACAGCTGTATGCACTAGGTCTATAAATAAGGGTCTTAAAGAATTGATCTGATATTGTTCAATGGCTGGGTAATTTAAACATCATCATGAACCCAGCTAAGACAGACTGTGTCATATTCACTCAGCAACAACACAAGCAATCGACTCTCCCGAAGTCGCTCAAGCTGGACGACATCATCTCCCCTTCCAACTCCATATTATATCTGGGTGTGAAGATGGTCTGCCATCCAAGTTTTCCACCCACCTCTACCAGAAAACAAGAACTGTAAGAAGGCGGTCTTACAGACTGAACCACCGAATCTCGGAAGGCACCTTCCTGCATGACTCTGGCGGCTAGCTATCCTTCAGGTCTACATACCTCCCTCATGTTTATCAGAATAATACCAGCTAGGACGAGGTTACCATTCTCTGAGATATAGCAGTTGTCACCCGTTAGTCTGTTCTTATTCAGTCATCTTCCTTGTCCAACTACCTTACCTTTATAAACTGAACATTCATTGTCTTCTGGACAAGCAGAATCAGAAAGAAATGAACCCACCTCCTTAAGGTTAACAAATTACATTACATACCTTATTTTATTCTTACTTTCCATTTTTCAGTGAGTACTATATTTTCCTTTTATCCACTTTTTATTTGTTATCATTTCCATTTTTAGTTGCTGTCTAATACCTTTTTATAATTCTTAAGTTTATTTATGCTTTTCTGTGTATATCTTATTTTTATTTTGTTCAATTTTATCTAAACTTTCTCATATTTTAAATAATTTTTAGCCATATATTAGTTCATCTTTATTTCATGATATCTATTCTTTTAATTTGTTGCATTATTTAATTGCTTGTAATTTTTTAGCCCTGATAAAGCCCTGAAAAGTGGGACAAAACATTGGTTCACAATAAATAGTTTAATTACTATTTGAGTTCTTTTGATCGCACACGAACTATCTTCCTTTTATATATAATATATATTCCTTAAAATGCATTTAATGAAAAAAAGTAATAAACATAAATTACCAGCAGCTTGACTCCTTTCAAATAATCCTGAATTTCGTTCCATTATGATAGCTGTAGAGGTGTACATCATTGTCGTATAAAAGACAACCCTGAAATTATTTATAGGTGTAAGAGATTGAAATAATCAATAAATGAAATTAACTGACAAAATATGTTTGTTTAATTAATCTTTTTAATCATATGATGTATGAAGATAAACTTTTTCTTTTCTATATTTTTTTTTATTCCTGGCTTTATATTGGTATGTGCTTAGGAGACTGAATTAGAAATAAAATGGTATTACTTACGAACTGAAATACGGTGGTAGCATGCTCTGTAGCACTTCTTCAACTAAATTTAGTTTTTCTACAACCTGTGCAAATAAAAAAACAAAAATTATTAATTATATGTTTCAAAGTAAATGGTGCTAATAAATAATAGTTCATTTTTATATACATATTCAAATTAACAAGTATATAGAGGTAAGCTAATCACAAAATAAAATTTACAGTTATTGGAATATCAGCCAATTTCCTTGGAAATCCACAATCTTGAGCTAAGTCTTGAATACTTTCAAGTACTCTTAAACTAAGTTCTCGTGTCGATCGAACAACTTTACCAAAATCTGAAAAAGATATGAAAAAAAAATGCATAAGCATAATCTAAGTTTTTTTTAATCAATACCCAAAACATTTGTAAATGAAAGGTATTTACATATTATATAAACAATTTTAAACACTATAAACAATAATTTAAAGGTATTGAAAAATCAGTTCAAAGTTTCAAAATATGTAATTTACCCTGCCCTTCTGTTTTTCAAATTAATTGAACAACCATAATAAAGTTATTTATCACAAAAATAATTTATTTTAATAGATATAAAAATAAAATATAAAAAAAAACTTAAATTTTTTCCATTAAAGAAAAAACTACTTACCAGTGCTGTCAAATGAAACATTTACAGTACTTCCATCCAAAATATGACCAGTAGCTGAACTTTGGTCAGTCAGTCTTAAATACATGTAACGAGTAAAGTTTTCAGGCAAAATGACGACACCAAAAGCTCTACTCTTTTTCACAGCATTTAATGCGTCATCATATGTCTCATATTTATCCTGAAATAGAAATATTGGCATCGTGTGTAAAAAGTGAAATGCTTAAAGTTTTTTCCACCAAATTCTTTTAAACTTACTCACAATGTTAAAAATCTGTTGAAGATTGTCTATATACCTGCAGGACAAGGGCCTTGTCTCAACACACCTTTTTGCTAACTTATATATTGTTTCGTTTTTGCAATCTGATTCAAAATTTACTAATGCTAATGGTTCATCTCCGACTGGAAAATCTCCCCCATCTTTTGTAGTAAGCTGCCCGATAATGCTGAATAGTAGAGCTGGTAGACAAATGACAAACAGTGTGATCCTAAAGACAAAAATTAATACTTTTAATATAGAATCATAAAAACATACTTATCTATCTAAAATTGTAGGAAGATAGTCCGGGTGGCGGTCAATAAAGGTACAAAACAATAGAAAAAACTATTTATTGTTAACTAACGTTTCACCACACTTCGCAAGTAGAGCTAAATGAAAATAAGATACAAACATTGCAAGAAGTGACAACAAATTAGAATAAATATTCAAATAAAGTAAGAAATTATACAAAAGAAAAAAAAATTATAAAAAAAAAGAAAAGAGACAACTAAAGTTAAGGAAATATAAAAATAGATGAGTAGGAAAGTAATTAATAATAGATACAATCATATGTGATAGAATTGTAAATATAGAACTAGCAATGTTGATTAACATTAAATAGTTTCTGCTATGTTGTGCCTTTATTGGCTACTACCACCCGGTCAATAATATAAAAAATACGTGAATAAGAAAATTATATCTAAATAAAAGAAAGGAAGACCTAAAATAGTATAAATATAAAATAAACTTGAATAAATAATGATAATAATAAAAAATTATGTAACAATGGTAAGAATAAAAAATTACATGAAATAAACGAAAATAAAAAACAAAAATAAATAAAACAGAAAAGTAGATGTGGGAACGCAAAATTTAAACACAATAACAAACGGAAAATGAAGAAGAAAGGGGAGATTAAATAAAGGTCATTGAAAAAATAAACCAATTTTTTTTACATTTCTTTATGCATAAGTATATTCTAAAGTTTTTTTTTTTTGTTTTTTTTTAAATGAATACCCAAAACATTTGTATATGAAACTATTGTTTTTTAAGTGTTTAACTACTGAATGTTTATTTGATAATCTAATTACTACATGATCATTTATGAAATATAATACATTTTTCAATTTTTTTTTTTTGCACTATATTTATTTCTAAATGCATAAGCACTTTTACATCCATCTTCAATTTTATTAATAAATATTTCAGACTCATTCTAATATCAAGATCTTAACATATTTATTATCTTTAATTATCAAATTAGATTTATTAAATCCCTTTATCTTTTCTAAAAATAGAAAATTGTATTATTTTTTTTTACTACTTAGAACAATATTTAAAAATGCTTATCACAACCTTGATGGTAATTCAAGTAATTGGCTACTGAATGGAGAAAACTTGAAATACCAAAAAGTATATTATAATCTTTTGTTGAACTAAAACATACAAACATACATTTTTGGAAAAATTCAAGGACTTAATAACTCCAATATTACAATTAAAGATAGTACAAAAGGTCTTGAGAAGGGACAGGTGCCATAAAGATTGAACAGTAAAATATAATATAGAAGTCAAAGGGTCAATGTAATTAGAAATGAATACTGTACAAATAGTAAATTTTGTGCCCTTGAAGTAATATTTAAATTACATTTTGGCCATTTACAGCGCTTGAAAATAGCTATTGATTTAATATTTAAGTGTGGATAGATACATTTTACTTATTCATTGAATATCATTTTTAATGAGTGCAAATGATAAAATTTAAATATTTTTATCACATATTTTGACAAAATTTATATTAAAAAAAATAGTAAATACTTACGTCCAGTTTCGCCTTGTCCAATTTATGTTTTTTATTAATTGAGCCATAAAACGTTCTCTATGAAACATTTGATCATTTTTTATAGGTGGTTCATTGGGTTGAATTTTCGGGTATGGTTTTACTCCCTAGAAAACATATTTAAGATATTTTGAAAATCCAGTGTAAAATGGAACATATACTACAAAAGTTATTTTGGAGGGAGGAAATAATGGAATGATTACAATAAAAAAAATTAAAATTTTAACAATAGGCTATACTCTTAACATGTAACTTCTTAAATTCCACTGCATTAAAACTATGAAAAGACCCAACTTCAAAGAAAGCATTTTTTACATTACTTCTTTTGTGTCACCCCGTAGTGGCTTGTCAGCATAAGGGAGCTTCCACCCAGAACTGTCACTATTCTTGGTTTTTTTGTCATGTTCCTGGTAGAGATTTTTACTTTTTCTCTAGCAAAATGGTGAACATATTCCAGATGTGTCATCCTTGGTCAGCCACGAGGTCTTCTACCATAGAGACATATCCATAATTTTAGTAGATCTCACTAATCGTCCATCCTGAAGACCTGTAAACTCAGAGGGTAGCTAGCCACTGGATCCTACGAAAGGATAAAAGGATAGAAGGGGAAGAAATCCGTACCTACAGGACAAGGTTACCATCCTTCAAGAAATTACGACTTACGGCTAGCACCTCTAAGTCTTGTCCTAGCTATTCACTTCCTAATCAAATACCTGACCTATTTTGAGCACGCATTGTAGAAGCTTTGTGGTCAAGAGTACATTATCATTTGGAGTAAGATTTAACAGAAACACCTCAACATACTCCTAGCATGTGACTTCTTAAATTCCTCTGCATTAAAACAATGAGAAGAACCAACTTCAAAGAAAGTATTTTTTACATATCCATAATTTTAGTGGATCTCACTAATCCTCCATCCTGAAGCCATGGCCAAACCACTCTAGCTAACCAGCCTCTAGGACCTCATTCATCGAACTCCTCATTCTTCCCTGATTCTCTCATTATGGATGCAATTCCTTCTTGTTCTCCCTACAATCCTTCTGATGAACTTCAAGTCATATTTTTTCTTTGTAATTGTTTTTCTAAATAAAGTTTTCTAAATAAAGCAAGTGTACTTTTTGAGACTATTTTACTTATAATTATACAGTTGAGACAACTTTATTGGCACTTAGTTTGCACTCAAACTGTCCAAGTTTTATCATGAATAAAATATCTTCTTTTGAACAACTCTGTAGTGCCTAAAAGCGTAGGCGAGTGACTGACTAGGTCTGCCACTGCTCTCTGTTTCTTGCATGTTTCTGTCATATTTTTTCTTTGTATTTGTTTTTCTAAATAAAGTTTTCTAAATAAAGCAAGTGTACTTTTTGAGACTATTTTACTTATAATTATACAGTTGAGACAACTTTATTGGCACTTAGTTTGCACTCAAACTGTCCAAGTTTTATCATGAATAAAATATCTTCTTTTGAACAACTCTGTAGTGCCTAAAAGCGTAGGCGAGTGACTGACTAGGTCTGCCACTGCTCTCTGTTTCTTGCATGTTTCTGTCTTTGCAGAGATTTTTACCTCTCCTTTTGGACAAACAATTGATGTATTCCAAGTAAAACATTCTTGGTCGGGTTTGAAGTCTTTTAAGCCATAGTCTTTGGTGGATCTCGGTGTTCCTCCATTCTGATGACATGAGGGAACCACTTCAGCTGGCAAACCTCTAGGACCTTTCTTCTCTGATTCTCTCATTACGAATGCAGTCCTTTCTTGTTCTCCCCATAATCCTCTGAGGAACCTCATATACGCTTTCAATCTACTATTAAAATCCAGTTTCAGCTCTATATGAGAGCACAGACAAGTACACTAACTTAAAGATGCAGAATTTCATGATTCTGCCTACTTTTAGCAGTTTTGAAAAGTTTTGAGTCCTAATCACAGTTTTGAAAATCTAGTATTAGGCTGAGTTTGTCTGGCTATGTTGTGTAGGATTTGTGAATCCACTTTCCCTGATCGTTCCATAAATACCCCAAGGTAGGCGAAATACGAGACTCCCATTTCTTCTCCATTACAGTACCGCTGAACATCTACCTGTTCTCTTCCTACCTGAAGTACTGTTGCTAAAGAGCAAATATTTTTTACAGAGTTGTTCATACCATTTCGTCATGGTCTGCCACATCTTCTCTACAGAGTCTGCAACGAGAAAAACTGACTGTATAATGATGAAGCCAGATCACCTCAGGAAGTAGATTTCTTTGCCCTAAGAACATCTTTTATAGATTATTCCTATTATGTACATGTATAATATAAAGGGCTTAGACTTTCATCTTGTTTGAACCCCCTAGTTACATGAAAATACCTAGACTCCTGTCCCTGACAATTCTTTTTGGGTCTTAGTTTATAGACTTAATGGCTTCCACTAGGTTTCTTGGAAGGTTTTCAACTTATATCATTACCAAGCAATAAAAAATTTTTCTTTGGAGGAAAAAAAAGTAATCATTTAGGATGTTTGATATATAAGATCAATTTTGAAAAATGAGCAAAGTTATAATAAAATAATTAATTAAAGTTATTAATTGAAATTTCTATTAATTACCCCTAATGGCTCCTCTTTTTCTTGTTTTTCACTTAGTTTTAAAAACACTTCTTCTAATGTTTCACAATGATACTGTTGCAATAAAATAGGAGGGGGTTCTTCTGCTAATAATATGCCACCCCTCATAAGTCCAATCTGAAACACTTGTTTTTTCGTTAGATAAAAAAATTTAACTGTTTCCATCTAAAGGAATAATTATTCAACTCACCATATTAGAATTTTTCGCTTCTTCTATGTAATGTGTAGTTATAATTATTGTTTTTCCTTCCTCTCTTACAACTTTTAAAAAATATTCCCATATACTATAAAAGGAAAAAAAAAATTTATAGTCAAATTAGTATATTCTGTAGATTAATTATTTCAAATTAATTGGCCTTGAGGTTACCTTTAAATACTCAAATTTAATTTGAATAATAAAAAAATTAAGTATATAGTGTCCCAGAAAATATGTTCACCCAGATCAATGACTATTTTTTTTTTTTTAATTTTGATTAGATTTTTCTGGGTCATAACAGTGAGGGTGTTAATATCTAATCTCATGCAGTTTTTTTCCAGCACATTAAATCTGGAGTTTCCGTGGAGAAATGGGGTATTTTTTTTACCGATTCTGATGATAAATTAGAAAAAACTTTAACAATGAAATGAAATGATAAAATAATTTTATTCTGGGACATTTTGCACCTAAGAATAAATACATGGTTTATATATCATGATTTTTGTCTGGCAAGCATTTAAAAGTTTCCAGTAAGTCTTGGCTTAACTACTATTTATAATGTTAATAAATATATGCTTAACTATATTGTCTACAATGATGCATAGGTTTGGTTATGCAATAAGTGAAGGAATAGGTGTTGTTTAAAGGAAAGAATGGATGAGGATTGGTGAATGGAGATGGGGAGAGAGTTCCAAAAGGAGGTTGTACGTATAACAAAGGATTTGCTGAAGAAGGTGGTTCTATAGGAGGGCGTATATAAATCGTTTGGTTGGGATCTGGTGTTTAATGAATGGATGGATGAACGAAGAGTGAGGAGGTTAATGATATAGGTAGGTTTTTTTATTTTAAAAACTTAGAATAGGAAAACACCAAGGAAGTATTGCCTTCAGGAGGTTGGATAGAGCCACTTCAACTCGGTATACTAGCGGGAGACTTGAGAGCGCCATGGAAACCCAAAGATAAATCTTACAAAACAATTCATGAGTCTCTTCAGTCTCAACTCTAGACCTGCAGAGAGCCCTCAATAGATCAAGGTACCGTAGTCGAAGTGGGGAAAGACGAGAGAGGATACTAGGAGCTGATGGGTGTTCTGAGGAACGGAATTAGGAAATATTTGGAATTGTTAAGTACAGCTATGGATTTTCGTGTGATTTGGGAAATATGATTATTCCAGGAGAGGTGTTGGTCGAAGGTGACTCCAAGGTTTTTTATTGTATGATAGAAGTAAATCAGTTGGTTGTTAAATAAGAGTAGGGAATAGTAAGGGAGGGAATGAAGGAGGCGCTTTAAACCAACAAGAATGGCCTTAGTTTTTTCAGCATTCAGGTCGCTGAACATAATTAAGTAATAATTAATAATTACTCCTAGTATTTTGATGGTTAGAACTGCTCATTTATTCATCATCTTCAGGCCTCAATAAATTAATTAAAAGTTATTAAATGAAAATCCATAAAAGTTCCAACAAACTATTGTTAATTTTCATTATTATAACATAGAAGCATTAGATTAAAAAAAACATGTCAACCAATTAAATAATAATTTAAAAAAAGTAAATTACTCGTTACATAGGACTGGATCCACACCAACAGTAGGTTCATCAAGAATCAGTAACTTTGGATTATGTAGGAGAGTAACAGCCATTGAAACTCTTCTCTGCTGGCCGCCGCTAAATGATAAAATAAGTCTAATTAGTTGAATTTTATAAATTTTTAAAATAAGAGATATAATTTTTATAACACAAACTATAATTAATATTCAAATTAATAAACCTAAATTACTAAATCAATAAGTTTAAAATAATTATATAAGAAATTAGCAAGTATATGTTTGTTATATTATGAATTTATATTTATTTTTTTCCTTTGCATTTGGTTTTTTAAATAAAGTTATGCTAGTCTATTTTCATTTATATGGTAGTGCTAATAATACAGTTGAGACAACTCTATTGGCATCCAGTCTGCATTCAAACCATTTTATCCTGCAAAAAATATCTTATTTTGGTCAGTTCTGAAGTACCTAACAACATAGGCATGTGTCTGACTCGCCAATGCTCTCGGTTTCTTGTCATGTTTCTGGCTTTGCAGAGAGTTTTGTCGAACTTTGACACCCCTTTTTTTCAATCAACAACACAATATTTTTTGAGTCTTGAACAAAAGAAATATTTCTTACATTTATTAAAAACTCTATAACTCTAATGAGAGCTATCAGAGTTCGAAGAATTTTGAATTCTTCAATCACCTCTCAGTATTCCAAATTTTTATTGTTTTATGGGAGTTCTGCAAGCCCCTCTAAGAGCTCTAACAATTATCCTTAATAATCAAAATGCTAAAGATGATAGCAAAAGAGTTTTTTTTTCTTTTCTTACGTCGGCCCAAGATTCCCGTTGGAGTCCTACACTGCCCCTGTTGTTATTTTATAAAAGAATGGAGATGAGGATGTAAATTTTTATTATTTATTTATTTAATTTTAAAAATCTACTTTGGATTCTGCCATAAATTTGCACAACACTCGAATAGTAGCCCTATCTAGATCTGCCAGCCCTTGGAGGAAAGTGCTATTGTTTATTCATATCCATTGCAATTTAGTATAATATGTAATGCGTCCTCGATGGAGTTGCATGTCGAACATTTATCATTTTTTTAACTCTAATTAATTCTTGACATGTAGCTTGCCGTGATTTGTTTGACCATGGTTAATTCTTAATCTTGTAAGTAAGACTAACTATATCTTTCCTGATTAGCTAAACACAACCACCAAAAGAGTTATAGGGTAACTAAGTGTGAAATTAGCTGTAACTATTTTTGAATAGTATTCTCGATGTCATAAACAACAGAACTACTTCTCTAAATAATTGAGAACTCAAGAACTCTTAGTGGGCTACCATAACTCTACAAAATTTTCATAAATTTAGAGGATGGGAGACCAACTTAACAGAGGTTCCTCGAGGTCAATATCAATAAACAATAATGGATAAATCAAGACTATAGAAATGTGGCACTTGAAGAAGGTAGAAGGCAGAACCGGACTGAAAAGGATAAGGAATACTACAATAAGGATAAGTCTGGGGGTTAACTCTGTACACATCCTTGTTGAGTAATCCCAACAAAGGAGGTTTGGGCATCTTCTTAGCAGACAGAAAGACCTATGAGACTGAGGTAGAGTGATTGTGACCTAGAGGTACGTCCAGAATCATCTCAAAGAAGAACATCCAGGAAACCTTCTGCAGAAGGAGCCTTAAGTGGGAAGTTAGAAAAGGATTAGCGATCAACAGAGACAATTGGAGGCAAGTGTATAAGCATGTCCTCCCAGGCTTTTATTCAAATGATCATTTCACCCAATTTCTTTTTTTTTCTTCTAGTTTTGTTGAATATCATTGTATCTTCCAAATAGGACACGAATAGAGGAACAATAAGAAAGCCAACACACCATTTCCTCTTTTCCCTCGACTGCCAATTTTAAACACAAAGATGGCCAATCATGTAATCATTAGGTTATGACTTCTTTGGTCTCTTCCTAATCTTGACTAATGGGCCATGTTATTTTTAGTCATAAGTAACCATGAAGGAAGGAGAATGATGGAGAGGGTAATTTGCCAGGAAAAGTGAAGCCAAAAAAGGTGGAAGATGTAGGAGCCAATAACTGATTTTTTTTTAAGATCAGGTCCTAAATCAGGTCTTCAATAGAGGACAACCTCAGTTACAACCCCTGCCCTTAGTGAGAATGTCAGGATTCATTTCTTGGGGTTGCCATCTATAGATAACATCTAAATCCCTCAGGTGAAATTCGAACCCACAACCTTATGAACAAAGCACTATCGGACCCATGCCCAAGCTATCAGGTCCCACTGTCTTTATTTGCATTACAGTTGTTGAGCTATTTTAACTTTTTGCAGCAATTTCTTGAAAAAGGCTCAATTGTTTTCATTCCTGATGTCCCAAATTATTGAAAATATTAACTACATTTTATAATCATTTCTTATTTACTATTAAATACGGTTTTACAGATGATTACATAGTTGGGGAAATTCCTGTTTACCTCGACGTAAACCAGCGCTACGTGGGCGTGGCCAACTCCCCTCTTTTCGGGTTCAATTCTCTTTTTAAGTAGAGTAGAATATGCCATGTAACATTATTACAATAGGTCTGCTCCAATTCCCGCTTGTGACTGTGTGGAACTGTACGGAGCATGCGTAGTATGTGTTTTTCCCTCTCAAACCCTATACTGCGCATGTTCCATAGAGTTCCGGACAGTCAGAAGTGGTTTTTAGAACAGAAATAATGGAATTACCTGCAACTGCCAACGATTCTGCTTAGTGGAGGTAGTTGCAAGAATTTAATTAGTTCGTCTCCTCGTTGTTCAATCTTTCCATTATCCATCATACAAATTCGTCCATAAAAATGAAAAACTTCGCTAATTGTGAACTCTGTATTCAAGGCGATTTCCTGAAATAAAATACAACCTCTTTTATTTATATTGGAAGAAGATAGTTTATCCTATAAAGTAGATTTTAGGAAGATAGTCCGGTCAGTAGTATAATAAAACTCTTTATTGCTAACCTGAGGTTTTAAGGTTAACAATAAATAGTTTTATTTTACTATTTTGATACCTTTGTTGACCACCACCCGGACTTATCTTCCTACAATCTCTTTTATTTATGTTTCTGATTTGTTTTGTTTCTTATAGCAAGTTATATAGATTGTTTAATATAACATCACTGTATTATTATTGTTCGTATTAGTGTTTCTGTTAAACATAATAAATATTAATTATTTTAATATATTAAGGTGGCTTCGCTAATGAAATTCGCGCATGCGCAAGCGTGTTTATGGGTTCTTTTCATACAACCTTTGTTTGGATTCAGCAATTAACTCTAGTTTAAAATTCTCTATTTCAAAATTATATCGATTCGGTGCAACTACATTGTTTTAAATCTTGTTAATTAACTTTATCATTTTTTTCTTGGTTTTATCATAGAACAAATATATATTTATGAAGTCATTGTATGTCTAAGTAATTAAATAAAAAAGTTTCTGATAAAAATTCTAGAACGAAGGATGAATTCATAGGCTATATTGTACTATTTATATTGATATGTGTCGAGTTAGTCAGCTGTTCTAAAGCTGACCGAGGGTTCCGCGACAGCATTTTATTTATTTACTCATATATTTATGTATTTGTATTTATATTTGTGTCATGTATCTCTATCGGTTCTGATGGGAATCGATTGAAAATGTATGCAATATAAATAACTCAAGGACTAGATACTATAGACCCCCTTGATATGGCATGCTAGATATGAATAATTGCAATTAATCATTAGAGTTCTTCTCGAACGGTATCGTGTTTATCAATTTACTATGCTATTTTTATGAGGTGGCATGCAGGTATTCTTAATTATAAAGTAAAGTCTTGGTTACATTGGTTTATATATATATATATTTTTTTTAATAATTTATTTATTGTTATTTACAACTGTATACACATATATACAACTAGTAAATTTGCTGTAGGTGACATAGTGACATGATAAAAACATGTAGAGAATCTACCCACTGATAGAACTCCAATAACATTTCTAGAGGAGAAGATCTCGAGGCCATCTTCTTTTCAGACGCCTAGGAGGATTATTAGGTAATGAAGGAGAAGCCAGGTTAGAAACAAGTGGATTTGGGTGGTTGAAAAGTTTATTATGGAAGGAACGGTATCTGGTTCTGGCCAAATCGGCAACATATGGGACATTGAGGTTCTAATGGATGATTTGATTTGTGACAAAGTAAGGAGCATTACGGATTTTACGAAGGATTTTGGACTGTAAGAATTGGATTCTGGAGGAATTTGATGGTTTAGTGGAGCCCCAAAGCTCAACTCCGTATGTCCAGATAGGCCTTATAATTGCCATGTAGATCAGTCTTTTGTAATGGATTGGCAATTTAGACGGTTTGTCTAGTAAATGTTGCAATAGTCGGAATCTACGAGCAGTTTCTTGTCTTTTTAGTCTTGTATGAGGATTCCATGTCAGTCGTTTGTCGAGAGGTTTATATTTAAAATTATATAAATATGAGCAAGAATAATCTTATGAGAGAGCATGGAGGATCTATTTCCTTAAAGTTTAATTATGATATGAATTTAGAAGTACAATTATCTCTCTGCAATGTTCTTCCCTGTTTGTCGGCGTCTCTCTCTGGCTTGGCGTAGTCTGGACCCACCTGGCTGCTTGGCTTCTCTTCAACTGTCTTCACCTCCCTCTCTCCAAACTCCCCTCAACTCTCCTTCTCAAACTATGCCTTACTCTTTCCAACTGTGACTTTTTACCGGCAATCTCCCCTCTACTTCACATTCATCTCCACTTTCGATCCTTGCCTTCTCATTGGCCCAATCCAACTCAATATATGTTTGTTATATTAGGAATTTATATTTATTTTTTTCCTTTGTATTTGGTTTTTTTAAATAAAGTTATGCTAGTCAATTTTCTTTTATATGGTAGTGCTAATAATACAGTTGAGACCGCTCTATTGGCACTCAGTCTGCAGTCAAACTATTTTATCCTGCAAAAAATATCTTATTTTCATCATTCTGAAGTATCTAACAACATAGGCAAGTACCTGACTCGGATTACCAATGCTCTCAGTTTCTTGTCATGTTCCTGGCTTTGTAGAGAATTTTGTCTAGCTTTGATACCCCTTTTTTTCAATCAACAACACAATATTTTTCGAGTCTTGAACAAAAGAAATATTTCTTACATTTATTAAAAACTCTTATGAGATCTACCAGAGCTCAAAGAATTTTTAATTTTCATCACCTCTGAGTATGACTAAAAATTTATATTGTTTTTTGGGAGTTCTGGTTAGTGCTCCTTAATAGTATCCTTTATAATCACCTGCAGTCAAACTATGCCTTACTCTTTCCAACTGTGACTTTTTACCGCCAATTTCCCCTCTACTTCACATTCATCTCCACTTTCGATCCTTGCCTTCTCATTGCCCAAATCCAACTCCACCCCTATCTATATATCCATTTATCCGTCCATCCATCCATCCGTCTAATCCGTCCGTCCATCCAACCATGGGTTTCCCAAGATGTAGGTCACTGCTCCTTTATCTGTCGGTAAATGGGAGTGGAACTTCATGGAACATTTTTTGATTTAATCCTCTATTGACTCTGTGAGATGGCAACACTGCGTGGGCAACACTGACGAGCGAGAGCGGAGAGAAATTTTTTGTTTTTGGACAACAGTGATAATAATAGTGTGAGTGCGTATGTTAGTCCTAGTTTGGTGAAAGTTATATTAGTTGTGATTTTGACTTCTGAGTTGTGAGGGACTCTTTCTTTTATTATTGAGATTATTCTCTAACCTATAATGTAAGTGTTTAAGCTAATATAATACTGAGATCTATGGTATTGTTTATTCTTCATCTCTCTTATTTCCTCCATTAAGAAAAAGAGACTATAGCCCCTACAGACTCCATTTGTAATTCCCGATGCAATTGGCTTTTTCTTACAAACCAAGCAACATCCACTGCGATTCTTAGGACTTTATTTTTTTCTTTCTCTTTTCCTAAAGGATGCCACTTCCCTAGGATAGGATAAAGCATTACTAACCTTGCGTAGGTTTGAGTTTGCTTAATGATGATTCAAGATAAGATGGCGATCGAGGTGAATTCCCAGGTATCATACTGTTTCACTGGCAGGATTATTAATTACAATGATTCCTTATAAATTTCCCCAATTATTATAATATGATTTATTGGACGATTTAGAGAATTATGGAGGGTGAAATGTGACTTACCTGAGGCATGAAACCAACTTGGACCTTATGTTTCACAGAAACTTGAATCGTACCCGAATCCAACAACCTTTGGCCGACGATTGAACTGAGGAGCGTTGTCTTTCCACAACCGCTGGGACCCAGAAGACCATATCTGAAGACAAATAAAATAAACAACTATCATTATTTAAAATCATTTATAATTATTACTTTTACCTGTAAATAAAATATGCATATAGTAAGGGCAAGTATGTGAAGAATTTTTAGGCAATCAATTCTGGAATACTCTACGTACATTGAATGTTACTTCGACTTTTACACTAAAATCCAATAACCGGAAGTGCTACTTTATATTGAATTTTACACTTTTTTAAAATCATTTTATCTAAACAGCTCATGTTATTAGTAATGAAAAATCGATAATTATAAACTATGAAAGAATTTTATACCTAATTACCTAAAGGAGAAATATAACTAGTAATATAGATGTATAATATACCGCTGGAAAGGCAAATATTTCAGCAACATTTATTTCTAGCTTATACTGTCGTAGAAGATAGAGTAAAGTAACGAAAAACTCATTAGTAAACTGAATTTTTTAATCGATATTTTCGTATGCCTTGGTTGTTATGATAATAATCTGTCTTTAATTTCACTAAACATGAAATTAATTTATATTAGTGGTTAGGGGAAGCTTTTGGCTTATGAAAAACTATATCTGTGGAACCAATAGACGTACGGACGTTTGCTAGCACTCAAAGTAAAGTTAGTTGAATGTACTATAATTCATGATGTGTTAAATGTAAATTATTTTACCATGTTAAATATTATAAGTACAGGGATTGTGAGCAGCCCAATTTAAAGTTATGTTAAATGTTAGATGCTTAAGAGCTTCTAGCGGATTTTTTGATCAACTTGTTTTATAACCTTTCCTTCCAAAACTTCATGTTATCGTTTACTTCAAAGTACTGATTAAAGTAATTTATCATAACATGCCTAAAGTAAGTGAAAAGAAGAAGTTGTGTGAAGGTTTGGCTACTGAGTGCCTTGCTGATCTAACTTGTGAGGAAGAGAATCATGATGTGCTAATTGACAACTGTTATTACATTATTATTATTATTATCATCCATTGCTTTATTAGTTTTAAAGACATCCAAAACAATCGATCAAAAGACATCCAAAACAAATCTCCATTTAACAGACCTAGTAACAGACTCTCAACCACGTTGTATGTTATATCTTTTTAACATGGTAAAATAAGGAAACATTTCTCCATCAAACATGAGTTTTTTTATTTAACACGCTTTAACATGTTAAATTAAAGATCATGAATAGCCCTAATGTAGTTTATAATGTTCGTCTTTGTAGGTGTTGCGGCCAACATATGATCGATAATCGACTATGTGACAGATTATATAAAAAACAAAACAAATCCGCTCTCTGTTGTTTTTTATACTGCAAACAGACAGATGACTTCTTAGCGCCTCTTCGTGTGCACACACATCGTCTCCTTTACCTACTAACTACGCTCTAGTAGCTACCAGCATTCTGGCCATCTTCGCCAGCTAAATCATCTTAGCCACGGCGGGCGGACGTACGTCCCTTTTGTCGATCTACTTCTAAGAGAATATCCACTCAGAACAACCACAACCGGGGCCCCACCAATCACCGGTGATATAAGACTTTTTCTCTAGTTTGTATATTTTTTTTGTTCAATTAATTTTATTTTGTAATATTATTAACCTTTCTTTTTTTTTCCTAGTTTGTTTATTTTTTGTTTCTTTTGTTATGTTTACTTATTTAAAAATTAACAAAATTCGACCATTTCTTTTCTTTTCACGGTTGGGCTAGTAAAGGTTCCTTTTGAACCCCTACCCGCCGTAACAGTAGGGATAATAGTTTTTATGATATTAGCATATGAATATGAAATTTACAAATGACATTTTCTCTGAACATCTAGAAACTAATTTACTTTAGCAAATTTCATGAAAAATACTACTCCTACGAAGAACTCCATAAACTACTTTATATAACATTAAACTAGCTTTAATTTGAGTGCTCATAGACATCCGTATGTCGAATAGTTTCTTTGATATCCCCCAATGAATTCACAAACTGTTGACTTTTCGACACATTTTTTATGAAATGTTGCTTTTAAAAAAACTGTATCTTGAAAACTATTGCATCTAAATAACTCAGTTAGGGCTCACATTTTTGAAAATTTACTGTACTTTAAATGATGTATTAGGTTTTATAGTGTTATAGGTAGTTTTAACGATATGGAGCTACGAATTTTATTTTACAAATTTCGAACTATACTTTTGAAGGCTCGTCATTTTTTATTAGTAATAATAGTGATACATTGTTTTCATTAAAGTAATAAAAAATTGGGAAGAATAACTGAATTCTTTCTCCTATTGGGCTCTTGAATTATATGGAATACATTGATATAAATAAATTCCTTAATACATATCTTACATCGTGCCTTCTGGAACTCTCATGTTAAGTCCATCTAGAATGACATTTGTTGGAGTATATCTCTTATAGGCATCCTTTACGTAGACTGCCAACTTCTCGTCCGACATATTTCTGTAAATGTTGTTCAAAGTATAATATTAATAAATTAATAATTTTCATTCATTATAAATTATATAATTAATTAGTAATTATTAATGTTAGCTCATAATGTTACTTCAGATGAACAATTATAAGTATTGTTTCAAATGATTTTCCAAGAATATGTTATCTCCAGTTCCGTCAACAATGTTTTTGTTTTATTAAGGTTTTTAACTTTAATGTTGTTTTTAACTAAGGTAGGGTTCAAAATTATATAAATATAAGTGAATTGAAAATGATATAAAAATGAACAAAAATAAGATGTAGAATAATAAGTATTTAAAAATAAATAGCAAACTATTAGAGTTATAGAAGGGAGTGCGATAGCACAATGCTACTAACTCCAAGGACCAGGGTTAGAATCCGGCTGGGCAGAAAATTGATTTATGTTACCACTGTAGCCGTGAGTCAACCCTGTGGGGTCTGTAACCGTCCTGAGGTCCAACCAGCCTAATAATTGGGTAAAAATCTGGAGGTCGAGCGTGATTCTGATCAAATCACTTCCTTTCACAACCGTTGGTTTAGTCATAGTCGTTCCTTAGAAAATAATGAATCACTGACCCTTAATGGGTTGTAGTAGTGCAGATTTTAATTAAAATAAATTTTTTCATAACGCTCATTAAATAAAAAATATTTCATAATACTAAACTCTTAATTAAAAAATAAAAAATATTTCATAACACGAATCTCTTAACTAAAAAAAATCATAATACCAATATCTTGATTAAAAAATAAAAAGTATTTCATAACACGAATCTATTAATGAAAAAAATCATAGTTTTTTTAAATCTAAAAACTAATCTCTTAATTAAATAATATAAATTATTTCATAACACCAGTCTCTTAATTAAAAAATATAAAATATTTCATAATACTAACCTCTTAATTAAAAAAATAAAAATATTTCATAACACCAGTCCCTTAATTAAAAAATATAAAATATTTCATAATATTTAATATTATGTTAAAAAATAAAAGTTTTCATAACACTAATCTCTTAACTAAAAAAAAAAATGATAACACGAATCTCATAATTAAAAAATATAAATTTTTTCATAACACGAATCTTTTAATTAAACAATATAAATTATTTCACTATACCAATCTCCTAAAAATAATTATTTCATAACATTAATCTCTTAACTGAAAAAAATTATTACACCAATATGTTTACTAAACAATAAAAATTATTTCATAACACTAATATCTTAAATACAAAAAAATCATAACACCAATATCTTGATTAAAAAATAAAAAGTATTTCATAACAGGAATCTCTTAATTAAAAAAAATATGAATTTTTTCATAAAACTAATCTTTTAACTAAACAATATAAATTATTTCATAACCCTAGTCCCTTATAAAAAAAAAATATAAAATATTTCATAATACTAACCTCTTAATTAAAAAATAAAAGTTTTTATAACACTAATCTCTTAACTAACAAAATATCATAACACGAATCTCATAATTAAAAACTATAAATTTTTTCATAACACGAATCTTTTAATAAAAAAAATATTATTTTTTTCATAACATTAATCTCTTAATTAAAAAATAATAAATATTTCATAACACTAATCTCTTAACTAAAAAAAAATAATAACACCAATATGTTTATTAAAAAATAACAAAACTTTCATAATGCTTATCTCTTAATAATAAAAATATAATTTTTTTAATAACACTAATCTCTTAATTAAACAATATAAATTATTTCATAACATCAAACGGATAATTAAAAAATAATAAATATTTCATAACACTAATCTCTTAACTAAAAAAAATTATAACACCAATATGTTTACTAAACAATAAAAAGTATTTCATAATACTAATCTCTTAATTAAAAAATAATAAATATTTCATAACACTAATCTCCTTTTTAAAAAATATTTCATTACACTAATCTATTTTTTAAAAAATATTTCATAACACTAACCTCCTTTTTAAAAAATATTTCATAACACTAATCTCCTTTTTAAAAAATATTTCATTAAACTAATTTAGGAATATTACTAAAAAATATAAAAATCCATCATTTTTCTTCTTTGAAGAAATTTTATATTTTATTAAAATAAATCTTTTTAATTTAATTTCTAAATATTCCTTGAGGAATAAAAAAAAGATACCTATGCCTAAAACGGTTCATCATTCCTTCAATTCGTTGGTCACTTTGACAACTAACGTCAAACTAACGTGGAAAAACTCTTACAGCAATATCTGTTTCTTAGCAAATAAATAATGTAATAGATCTTTCCCTAAGTTCTATGAATATTAATAACTTCGTGACTAGAAAGACAGCTCTCCCAAAATATATGGGCTTAAATAAACAACTAGTCAAGTTGTAGGTAAGGCTTGAGTTGTGAAGTTAAAGTAGAAAGCGTGGAATAAAAATTATTTTTCTCTCATCCATGTCTTCCTTGTTTATTAATCAGGTAAACTATAGTAAGATTTTAATAATTATTTATGAATAAAATAAGAATATTTTAAAAATGGATCTTCAAGGAACATTTACTCGAAGTGCATTCACAACACAATTCTTAGAGAGTTCCTACTTTAATTACTTTAAATTAATATACTAAAATAAAGAAAAGACACGATGTTAGTACTAGAGTAATTTATATACGTTTGATTTTTTTTTACAGTATTTTACGTGAAAATAATATACTTATGTACCATACAAAAGGCAATCAAAGAGGATGGTAGTGTATTAGGGGTATTCATGATCTTTATTTTAGCATTTTTAATTGAAAAACTTATGTTAAATAGATAAATAGTTCCTTCTTTTACCACGTTAAAACGATATAACATGTAACATGACTGAGAATCTGTTACTAGGTCTGTTAAATGGAGAATGACGTCATGAAACAGACCAGCTGAGCTTGTCACCGTTTTATTTGTTGTGTTAGGTTACTTAATCGTAGTTTGTGTTTTGTTTTTTCTTTTATCTTCTGTTTTGGACTTTTTAACTGTAATCAAAACTTAGTTGTAAACAATAACATGAAGTTTTGGAAGGAAAGGTTACTAAACAAGTTGCTCAGAAAATCCGCTAGAGGCTCTTATGCATTTACCATTTAACACGACTTTAAATAGGGCTGCTCACAATCCTATAGTTATAACATTTAACATGGTATAACATTTTACATTTCACAAAATATCATGAATACCCCTATTTTGTACTTTATTGATAGTGACAGCAAAAGATACCTTACGGTGCGGTATTCAAACATCTTCCCGACTGAAGTCACATGTGCTCGTGGGCACAGGTATACCACAGGCCATAAATATAAATAAAATAATAAACTATAAAGTACAAGTACTAATACATTTTGTTTCATTATAGGGATGACTATCAATCATATTTCATGAGTTTAAAAGTAAAAAACATTTACTAGACAAACGGTCTAAATTGTCAATCCATTACAAAAGACTGATCTACATGACTATTATAAGGGCTATCTGGACATACGGAGTTGAGCTATGGGGCTCCACTAAACCATCAAATTCCTCCAGAATTCAGTCCAAAATCCTTCGTAAAATCTTTAATGCTCTTTACTTTGTCACAAATCAAGTCATCCATCAGGACCTCAATACTCCATATGTTGCCGATTTGGCCAGAACCAGATACCGTTCCTTCCATAATAAACTTCTCAACCACCCAAATCCACTTTTTTCTAACCTGGCTTCTCCTTCATTACCTAATAATCCTCCTAGGCGTCTGAAAAGAAGATGGCCTCGAGATCTTTTTCTCTAGAAATGTTATTGGAGTTCTATCAGTGGGTAGATTCTCCACATGTTTTTATCATGTTACTATGTCACCAACAGCAAATTTACTTGTTGTATATATGTGTATACAGTTGTAAATATCAATAAATAAATTATTAAAAAAAAAGTAAAAAATTGTCTGGCAGAATTGAATAAGTCAGTGAAATTGTACCAAATACAAATTACAAAAGTAATGTTTGTACTTTATTATGAAACAGGTTCCAGGAGGTTTTAAAACCGTTATTATTTTCAATAAATTTCACAATAATGATGGTGCATATTTTTTTTTATTTAAAAATCAACGAGTGATTTTTATGTTATTATTATTATTATTATTATTGGACAGAACGTGGAGGTCCAGGTCCGCGCGCGATGTATAAGGAAATACATCGCGCATTTCTTGAAGTGTTTTTTTAAAGGGTGGGTTCGTCACTCCCACGCCTATTTTTATTGTGAGTGCCACCCATTGGCTAACGGGCCTCACAAATGCCCGGGGCTCGAACTCACAACCTTTAGGTTGGTAGACTGGCGCGTTGCCATCTAAAAATTTTAGGACCGCTTAGCTCATATATTAGCAAATGAGGCGATTAAAAAGAATGTTTAATTGTACCGGAATTGGCAGGAATTCGAGTAATGTTATAGAATTAATATCGATACTTCAAATGTTTAAGATCTGCGCTGAAGATTGACCGCAGTCAGACATAGTGTATAGGAATCTGGGGGAAAAAAATAACCTTTGAAAAATGTCGATATAGTTTTTCTGTGTATTAAGGCTTGTTGTGACTAAAACAGAAACGCCATATTTAATTGATAATTTTGATCTGGTATCGATGCTGATGATTTATCGGGTGTAGAGCGGAATTACTCATAATTAAAATCATGGATGTACGATAACTGCCTGATATGTCACACTGAAGAAAAGGAAGATACCATTCACTCCTTGACAATCTGCCACAAGTATAGTGAAATCAGAATAAAATATTTTTGCCAGAAGACCTGCTCTCCAGAACAATTACTCAGTTTATTAAAAGGCCCTTAGCAACTATGTACGACGGGCAACACTGGAAAGAGCTCAGATGGTTAACATGTGAGGGATGGTGAACAATGCCATACAGTTTGTTACAAGTTGGATATTATAGTTTTGTTTCTTTTAACATAAATACCAAATTGTAATTTTGATTTATTAACTTCTTGAAAGCATTGTATTTAAAACATATAACTTATTTTGTTATTTATGTATTTCAGTTAAAATTGAACATAGGCCTTGACAGACGGATATTTTTTCTATTTTCTATGTTTTCTTAATTATTAAAATAGATCCTTTTTTTTTTTATAAATAAACACATTTTATTCATTCAATAAATTTTAGGTTAATTTTTTTTTAAATAAAGGTTTTGGGATTAATAGGCCCATGGTGTTAACGGCTTGATAGTTACTGTCACATACTGAAACTGCAAAGCCATGATACCAACTACTGCAGTATGACAGTTACCGTCACAATAAACGTCTGTTTCTATCGTGGTAGTAAAACTACTGCCACTTAAAGCCCGTTTATTAGTGATTAATTTTCTTATTAAAACTTATTTTTATCAACAAAAAAAAAATTGAAGTTAGATAACGTTTAAATTTGCCAATAAGTAGAAATGTAAATATTGTATTTCAAAATTTAATTTCAAGCAATTAACGCGGAATCCTCACACCAGACTGAAAAGACAGGAAACTGCACGTCGATTTCGACTATTACAGCACTTACTAGACAAACGGTCTAAACTTCCAACTCATTACAAAACACTGATCTACATGACTATAATAAGGCCAATCTGGACATATGGAGTTGAGCTTTGGGGCTCCACTAAACCTTCGAATTCCTCTTGTATTTAATCCTTCAATCCAAAATCCTCAATGCTCCTTACTTTGTCACAAATAAAATCATACATAAAGACCTTAATGTTCCCTATGTAACCGCTCTAGCCCGAACCAGATATCACTCCTTCTGTTATAAACGCTCTAACCACTCAAACCCCTTAGTTTCTAATCTTCCATTCCTGACAATCCTCCGAGGCCTGAAAAGAAGATGGCCACGAGACCAGCTAATGTAAAATGTCATTAGAGTGCTACCAATGGGTAGTTTCTCTACACGCCTGTAACACTCCAATTTAACTTAGATCAGATTTACTAAATGTATTATAATGTACAGTTGTAAATAGCAATAAATAAATACTAAAATGAAAAAAAAAATATTTTGTATAGTTTTATAAAAATTTTATATTTAGTTATAACTATCACTTTATTTTTTATAGTAACTAGCTTTTTTATTGACCTTCTCAGAAAATTCCTAGACACGCCACTGCACTTGATTAGTTTTTTAATTTTGAAACGCTATGTTATATTTTTAAAAATGTATCAATCAGCCTAACCGATGCTGAACATTTCTTTCATATATTTTTTATTTATATAAAATATTTGAAAAGGGTGTACAACAACATGCCAACAATAAAGCCAGATCTGATATACGGCTGAACAATAAGAAAAATATTTGAACAGAGACTCCTCCATACAATTACAGGACTATCTGGGATCAGAGCCTTAACACATGGAGGAGAAGAACTAACAGTGAACTGCTTGCAGAGACTGGTCAATCAATATCTCATGATATGAAGGCAAGGAGGTTAACATGGGCGGGACATGTGGCTCGAAGCAATCCACCAGGACGTCACTATACAACTATGAACGATACTATAGTTGGCAAGAGACCACGTTAGAGTCCAAAAACCAGATGGATAGACAAATTCGACAAATATGAAAAAGAGATGCATGCAGAAATCTGTAAAGCAGTAGCCCAAGATAGGCAAGCGTGGAGAAGGCTGGTTCGGGCGAAAGATCTACAAGGTCTGTTGAACCAACTGAAAAAAAAAGTAATATTACAGAATACAAGTTTTAAAGTACATAATTAGATCGCCGCCTTACCTGGAATCACCATATCAACATCAAACTAACTCAAACTTATATAAGGTTAGCAATGCTATATCCTATCCTAAACAGAAATTCCAAACTAAAACCAGAAACAACTATTCTTATATTTAAAACAGTCCTCAGGCCACTACTGTTGTACGGCTGTGAAGTCTGGGGAGTGGCATCCTTTACGAAAAGGAAAAAACTACAAGCTTTTCAAAATAAAGTCCTAAGAATCGCAGTTAATGCTCCTTGGTTCATAAGAAATAGCCAATTCCATCGCGAATTACAAACGGAGTCAATAGAGGATTATATCAAAAAACGGTTCATGAAGTTCCACTCCCAGTTGCCGACAGTTCAAGGAGCAGTGACCTACAACCTGGGAAACCCAACCTCAACCCGAAGACTGAAGCCCAGACTGCTGCAGGACATTCTTTTATAAAGTTTTAATAAATATAAAAATAATTGGAGAAGTTTGTCGAGGGCTGCGGTCAGCAAAGAACAACATAAATAAACAAAACCATATTTATTTATTTTTTGCCGACGTTTCGACCTGAGTTTCAGGTCTTCATCAGGGGTTAAGCTGTTATGTTGTTCTTTGCTGACCGCACCCCCCGACAAACTTCTCCAATTATTAATCTACGGTCAACTATCTACACCTCTTAAATATAAAAATAATTCATAGTCACACTACCTCTATTTACTTATTATTAGAATTCATTTTATTTATTCATTATTCTTTTTTTTTTCTCTCTTTTGTTCTCTCTTCCCTTTTTCAAATTAACTTGTTTCTTTTTACTATTAGAAGCCAATTGTTTGTTTTATTTAAGTGTACCAATATCATTATTTTTTGTTATTAATTTTACTTTCCTCTTTTATTAAGAAGCATTATTCTTATCTATTTATTTTATTTTTTTTTTTCTTTTAATAAGAACATTTTATATAGTTAGGAATGTCATTTGTATGACTATACCCCCTCATAATCAACTGTTAAAAAATATATATAATATAAGTTATATCAACCATGAATAAGGCCCACCAGGCCGATCTGGTATAAAAATAAAAAAAAAAGTACATAATTAACAGCCCTTTGCTATATTGTGAAACTGGAATGAGGATTTGAAAGAGGTTAAATAAACTAATTTCTGTACAATACAATAACACGAATTTTTTTATTATCTTAAATTGTACCAATTAAGATAATTGTGATCTGTTGTTTCAATTATATATATAGCACGATAGAAAACACGTAATGAATACTTGATGAAATTAATATCAAATAATGAAAGGTTGGAATAGTGACAGGAGTCCACTCGGTCCGATTGCCATCGCTGACAAATGTTAGCCTTTCCTGTAATTTGATCGATTCTTACATTTGTATTATTTAATTGGGATTGGGAAAAACCGACGATAGCTCTATATTAGAAAAGGTCAAGGAAACAATATTAATATTTTCTTCTAATAATTTGGATTTATTTTTTATATTTATTTTTTTAGAAAGAGGATGAGTTTATTATTCAGTTGACTACAACAACTATTCCTTCTTGGACTAAAAATATTTTGCGTTATCAGAGTTTGGCAACTATGAAACTAATAGCTAAAATTGCCATGGAAACAATATTTATTTATCAATGGTTCATTCATGAATAAGGCTCGTATCCATGGCAACTTTAGCTATAGCCAATTGTTGTCCATCTCTGAGCGGCATTCTTATTGAGATAAAAATGTTATGTAATGGTATTTTATGTAAAAAAATGATATGTTAGCACAATTATCGTTAGAGAGGGTGAATATGGAGAGAAAGAAGAAAAACCAGTGTAAAGTAAATAAAAAAAAGATAAGATTAACAAAGATGACCCTGGAAAGGACTAGTTGGAAGGTGAAAACTCGAGTGGGCATCTCTAATAGCTTTAGGGTTAACAGTGGCTTAAGACAAGTAGTCCCATTATCACCAGTACTGTTCAACCTCGCCCTAGAAGTTGCCATTAGAAAAATAAGGACAAACCCGGGTGGCACCATTTACAACAGGCTTACACAACACATGGCTTATGCGGATGATGTAGTCATCACAGGGAGAACAAAAACAGCACTGGCCGGTGCTGTAGAGGAATTCAAGAGAGCAGCACAGGATTTAGGACTTAATATAAATAGTGAAAAGGCGAAATATATGAAAACCTCTAGACAGACCGGGGAGAGAAGAGATATTGACAACAGTTGTTCCTTCTTGGACTAAAAAGATTTTGTGATATCAGAGTTGGGCAACTATGAAACTAATAGCTAAAATTGCCATGGAAACAATATTTATTTATCAATGGTTCATTCATGAATAAGGGTCGTATCCATGGCAATTTTAGCTATAGCTAATTATTGTCCATCTCTGCGCGGCATCCTTATTGAGATAAAAACAATCAAAAATGTTGGCATAATTATCGTTAGAAAGGTTGAATATGCAGGAAAAGAAGAAAAACCAGTGTAAAGTAAATGCCAGAATTCACTGTATATTTAATATTTTTATTGCAGTTTTTTCATACGCCTGGAACACCCCAGTTTACATCGGGACCTCCTCGTGCTATACTGCAGGTGTCTCGTGTGTATTTTTAGATTATAATTAATGTGTGGAAAAGGGGGGCTGAAATCGCTGAGAGCAAGGCTGGGTTACTCTGGAGAAATACCAGGGGGATGGAACAATCAAAAATGTTCCTTAAAGGACCCTGCCCGAAAAGAAGCAATTGCCTTCTTAATATGGCTTGGGGTATCCTAAGATGGGTGACAGGACTATATACAGGACACTGTCAGTTAAACAAACATCTCTATAAAATGGGACTGATAGAGTCCCCTATCTGCAGGATGGAGGAAGAGACTGCTTACCACATCATGTGCAAATGTGATACAGTGGCAAGAACACGATTCCTCATCTTTGGTAAGGATTGTATCTTGGATCCCAAACTTTGCGAAACTGTGGATCCCTATACAGTATCCAGATTTGCAAAGGCAATTGGCCTGTTTTGAGCAGAGGAGGGACGGCGTACAATAGGCCCTCTGAGGCCGCTGTGCTTCTTGGCCGGTTATAAAAAAAAAAAAAAAAGGGGGACTGAAAATTGTGACTTTTCTGGCTATTAACTGCATATATTTTCTTAACACCAAATAATTAATTCCCTGGAGGGACAGATGGTGTTAGTGTGTTAGTCTAAATTAACTTGATTATATATGACATTATTATGATACTATCAGACAGAGTATTGGGGTCTCATAGGACTAATGAAAATAATGTGATTATCTGGTATGTGACGTCTTCGCCGCCGCGGTGACGTCTTCTAGTCGCTTCCTTCGTCAAGGTGCGAGTTACATATCATAAAAAATCAGTGAGGACTAAATTGACTTTATTCTAACATATTTACAAGAACTACATGTTACTGTTACTGTTACTCTTACAGTGTGTCTCTCTTCTACTAACTTCTTTAACTTAGCTATCTAGTCTAGGAAATGTATATGAACACTTGAGAAGAGGGGTTAGGAAGAATAGTGAAATAGGAGAAGGGTCTTTTGGCCAATCGGATAATTTTAAGAGACGAGGTGGGGGTAGTGAGCCTATGAAATTTTAGAAGTAAATATCTGGAAGGGGGAACAGGCGTGGCGAGAAGTTCGGAGGTCAGATTTCTAAGAAAGTGACCATGACCTAAGACTTGTGTGTACTGACTTACATATGTTAACCATAAAATAGTTTAACTGATGCAAGTCCATTGAGAGATGACAGCATGTACCTTCCTTAGTGTCAGCCCTTGCTATTGATATAGGATACTAAGGGCTTGAAGGGGCTGTTAAAATGGTCTCAAGGGCCTTATGGAAACGTAGTTGTTTTTATTGAATTTCTTTTGTTAGGAAATGTGAACACATGGAACCATATGTCTAAAGTGACTGAACCTACAGTTGGGCAAGGGGCAATTGTTTAAATATATAATACTGGTTCCTTAACTTGCGCGATGGACGATATGGTGAAAACCATGTTTCTTCGCATGGTGTCAGAAGAGACGGTTGCTTCTCCCTTAGAGGCTGGTCAGCATATCCTCGACTATAGCGTGATGGTAGGGGCAGGCCAGGTCCTATCTTGCATGCCACGATAGATCTTCAGCTGGCATCGCAGTGGCGGCGTTTTCGGGGTCTTCCGGTTTCCGCGGTAAGGGGGCCCCGACCCCGATTTTATAAATTCAAAATAATTGTAAAAATCGGATTACTTATTTCCGACAACCCCAGTGTGCCGCGGTATCCACTTTGAGTACTACTACAAAATATTAACACTAGAAATTACCTTTAGGAAGTAGTAAAAATGCCCGAAGATTGAACAAGAGCAGTAACATGTCCTATACACAAGAAAGAAGACAAGATGATATGTGATAATTAAAGTGGCATTGCTCTACTGAGCACAACCTATAAAATACCGGCAGTGCTTCTACATATTTCATTGAAAATATTATAGGAGAATATCAGGGAGGGTTCCAGCCCAGTAGATCTTGCTGACCAGATATTCTCCGTGAGGCAGGCAATGGAAAACTGCTATTCGTGGACATCAATCAAGTATATGACAGTGTGGACAGAATAGGACTTCAGAAATTATGGTAAAGGTATGCATACCGAAAAAACTAGTCAGGCTGGTAACAATGGCACTAATGAACACTACCTGCCGGGTTAAGCTTGAAAATTCGCTGTACCAGGAATTTTCTGTGGAGAATGGCTTGAGACAGGGGGATCCTCTGACTCCTGTTCTTTTTAATATAGCCCTGGAAGTAGCAATTCGTTCAATTAGAACAAATCCAGGAGGGAACATTTATAATCAACTTTCTCAACATTTAGTATATGCAGATGATTTAATCATTGCCGCAAGAACCCGAGCAGCATTACCAGAAATGCGAAAAAGCTGAATTTGAATTAGGCCTCAAGGCTGATGAAGATGAGATAGGATAGACCTAGATGAAAAGCTCAAGAAATGATAAGGAAGAGAACAGCAAAGTGACGTTCAGAGACCACAGTTTCAGTTCTTTAAACAAGTTTTTCTTTAAACCTGGGAAGCCTGACTACAAAATACAGAGCGAAATAGTGGCCAGGGGAGCAGGAGGAAAAAGAAGTTATTTCTCACTGCAAAAAGTATTGAATGAAATAAATAAAGCTAAAGGAGAAACAGGGTCCTTGACATGAAAAGGGGACAGAATGCTCAACTCCTGGGAGTGAAAGGTATTGAAAAATAGATGGGAGGAGTCCTGGAGTATGAAATTTGGAGAAGAAGAAGGAATGAGGAGATAATGGAACTGCTCGGGAACCCAACATCGTGGTTTTAGTGAAAAAAACAAGAATGGATAGGACACGTTAAGAGGATGTCCAATGAAAGGATACCCAAAAAGGCGCTTTATGGCAAATCAGATGAAAAACGGAAAAGACGATGTCTCTGGATCAGATGGCTTGACGATGTGGAGGATGATTTGAAGCTTTTATATATATTACTGAACTTACGAGACCTGCACGGAAGGAAAAAAGATCCAGAGGAAGGCCTCGTATCTCCAGTGTGAGGGAGGAATTCAGAAAGTGTCGAATGGATTGGAGTAGGAGAAGAGAGCTAGTTCAACTCACACGGTACAGCGGTAGAAGAGGGAAAATGGTTATGATGATGATGATGATGAATATGGTGATATATTACTGTTTTATTTTATTTTATATTTATGAACTGTATTTTAATACATGAAAGTAGTTATATCCTTGTTGATAATTGTTCAGATTTTTTTAAAAATATTTAATTGAATAGTACTTTTGTGCGAAAATAGGATACATTTTTATGTTTACATATTGTTATTCTATTTAAATTTTTTATTATTTATATTTTAAATTATTTTTTGTTCCTTATTTAAAAACAATTTTGATCCTTTTTTTCTCTCAACTTTTATTCTTTAAAATTTTTCCAACGTTTCGGCCCTTTTAAATCTAAGAAAAAAATTTTTAGAAAAGTTATATGTGACAAAGGCAATTAGCCTGCAATTTTAAGAATTTGAAAAAGAAATGACATCAATATTGAAATAGTATCCTTGAGAATAGCCTGAGGGCCGAAACGTTGGAAAAATTTTAAAGAATGAAAAAAGTTGAGAGAAAAAAAAGGATCAAAATTATTTTTAAACTAAACCACTCTCTAACAAGCATATATAAAATAATTAATCTAATTATTTTTTGTTTTTCAAAGGGGAAAAAAGGGAAGATGTATTGGAATAAGGGAGAATAGTATAATTATTACGTCTCCTGTTCATTTTTAATCTAATAGTATATATTATTTCTTTTTTTATACACTAATTATTTTACATTTTATTTTAATTTCTTTTTGTTCATTTTTATTTATTTTTTCACTTATATTTAAATAATTTTTAACCCGACCTTAGTTTACTTCTTTGTATCTTATTATCTTACATCGTCAACATATTTCTAGTTGTTTTGTATCTTTTTTAGCCCTGACGAAGCCCTTAAAAGAGGGACGATACGTCGGCAAATAAATTAAAACTTTGTTAAGTATTTTTTGTTCCCTTTCACCGCAGTTCTACCATTTCCTTCATATTTCGAAAAAAATATGGTCAATCATTAATATATATAATATTATTATGTATTTTAAATTTACTGTATTAGGCCTATAAATTATAACAATTAAAAAAAAAATGTATGCTGTGTATTTATCACCCCATACAGTTGAGTAGCACAATTCTGTTTTAATAAAGTTTTTCCCTATATACTTATATAGATAAGAAATAATTAATATTATTATTTCTGATTAATCCAGCACATATTGTCCTAGGAAAATTTAAGGGTTGTTATATATTAAGATCTGTTCGTTTTTAGAATAAAACAAAATAATAATTTTTTAATGCCTTGAATAAACTTTATCGAGTAATATAATTGTCATCATTATTCACGACTTCTTAGCAATTCCTATGTTCCAATTAAAAAAAAAATTGAACATCTGCTTGTATGGTATCTTCTACGTTTTTAAATTATGCTCTGTAAACATTTAATAAGTAGAAACAAGTGATAACCCTAGCAACTTTTTATCCGGAAAAAAAATCCTAAAAAAAAAATTTGTATTATACGTGTCAATGAGTCTTAATAATTTTCATTGTAAATATTCCAAAATTAAACGTCTAACATTATAGGAAAACAATTTACACTAAATAAAATAAAAGATAATGGATGGAAATTAGACAACAAATATTTTCTAATTAGTTCTAAAATGTATTCATTTAAGCACAACTAGTACCATTAGTTCAACATGTTAATTTGAAAAAGTAGTATTAAATGGAGAAATATTTTCATCTTTAATATGATTGAGTCTGTTAATAGGTCTGCTAAATGGAAAATGACGTCACGAAACAGATGTACTCCACTCCATTTTGTCTGTTGTCGTTTTTATAGGTTAGTTGCTTGTAGTTCGTGTTTGGTTTGTACTGTTTTTGTTTCGAACGTTTTTTAAAATCTAACTAAGTCTTTATAAAAAAAATAAATAAATAAAGTAATGGGAAAAAACTAGGAGAGGAAGCAAGGAACAAGTGAGGAGGAGAAAAGATGGCTAGGCAATGCTGCTAAAGGTTTTATTTTCTCGTTAAGATAACAAGATTACAAAACAAGTTACTCAAAAATCCGCGAGCGGCTCCTCTGTATTTAACACATGGACTTAAAATTAGGCTGCTAAATGTATAAAAAAATAAATTAATAAATAAATTAAGTAATTTTCTTTTTTCAAAGATTATTTTGCTTTTTGATTTTTTTCTTTCTGGGAGTAGAGAGTAGCTTCAAACTCTTTATTTTTTGTTAATTTTACATTAAAAACATTTTTTAACCTAGACGTTTCAGGTAATTTCTCTTCAAGAATAATTGTTAGATCTTGTGTTTTTTTTTTCTTTTTATAATTTGTTTTTACTGGAGAATCAAAATAAATCCTGACAAATCCCCATCAGATCACCTTTACTCTCCGTCGTAAACCTCTGCCCTCCTGTCCTACAGTATCCTTTCTAAATACTCCACTAACGCCTGTTGAACAGATTCGATACTTAGGACTCCATCTTGACAAGAGACTTACTTGGAATCCACACACAAGACTGAAACGACAAGAAACTGCTCGTAGATTCCGATTGCTACAACACTTACTTGACAAACGCTCTAAACTTCCCATTCACTACAAAAAATTAGTATACACTACAATAATCAGACCAATTTGGACATATGGAATTGAGCTCTGGGGCTCCACCAAACCATCAAATTCTTCCCGCATCCAATTCTTACTATCCAAAATCCTACGTAAAATCCTTGATGCTCCTTATTACGTTACAAATAAATTCATTCACAAAGACCTTAACATCCTATTCGTTGCAGATTTGACCCAAAACAGATATGCGTCTTTTCATTCCAAGCTTCTTAACCATCGTAACCCATTAATTCTTAATCTTTCATCCTTAACAATCCCTGATAATCCTCCGAGGCGTCTGAAAAGAAGATGGCCACGGGACCTTCTAATTTAAATTAATGTTTGAAGTACCACCAATGGGTGGTTCCTACCCAAGATTTTCAAGTGTATATGAAACATACAACATATTTACCTATTGTATTATTTTGTACAGTTGTAAATTACATTAAATAAATATAAAAAAAAATTGTTTTTTACTTCTATATCTTTAATGGTAACTTTTAAAATTTCTCCTACAAAATTTCAAATTGGAATGTCATCTTTTACATTATTAAAATAATTTATTATTATTTATGTACTGTCCTTTTTCTACTTAATCATGAATTGGTATAAAAATGAGTGTGAATCAGAGTTGGGCAACTATGAAACTAGTAGCTAAAATTGTCATGGATACGATATTTATTTATCAATGGTTCATTCATGAATATGGGTCGTATCCATAGCAACTTTAGCTAGTAGTTTCAACTATAGCTAATTTTTGCACAATTCTGAATGTATGATTTCAAAAGTACAAAAGAAGATCAAGTTTCGATTAGAAATTTTATGAAAAAATTTTAAAAGTGACCTTACCAACTAGTTTAAAGATAAAGAGGCAAAAAATCAATTATGAAAGGAAAAAAACACAAGATACCTAAAGAGGAATAGAGAGTTCGAAACGTCGAGGTGAAAAATATGTTATTAATGTAAAATTAATAAAAAAAAAAAAAGAAAATATAAAAACAAAAAAGAGGAGTTTGAAGATTGCTTACTGACCCAAAAGAAAAAAATCAGAAAATATCGATAAATAAATGTTGATCAAAGATGAGAATGCAACTGTGGCACCTCATCAACTGGAAAATCTTTATGATTTTTGGTATGTTACTTCATTAAGAACATGAGCTTTACGAACAATTAAGATTTTTAAAACATCAACATACTGTATATTGAATAGTGACAAATCTGACAAAAATTTTTTGGTTTCATTTTGAAATGAACGTGTTTCAAAGGCATTAGTGTAAACAGGGATTTATTTGTTTGTAGACTTCCCTAGCTTGTAGGGTTATAATCTATAGAAGACGTCAAATACAAAATAAAATATTTTATTTTGTCAGATATGCTCCTATTGACTATGTTGATTTTTAAAAATGTTAAATGTTCGTGAAAACATTGTAGATTTTTTCATAGTTAACGAAGTGATTTAAACTTTAAGGACAGGTAAATATGAACTGAATGACAGAACGTTCCAAAAATATATCAACACGTACATTATATTGGATCAAATAAAAACTTAAATAGTACAATTTCATATACATGTATAATTTTAATTTGTTCAACGAGTTTTGAAAATGGTATATTTTTTTATAAGGTAAGAGAATCTTTTTTTTATTTTGATGAAGTACGTTTTGATCAGTAACTGAATTTATTTTCGAACAAAGAGACGTCTTTTACCTTTGAAATGTAACTGTGATCCAAGATGACAAAGGCTTTGAAGGCTACTGCCGCATAAATCGATACCTACCTCATCTTTTAAATATTAACTGTTGTAATAGGGCATTCATGATCGATAAAATTGAGGGCTGTTGACACCTCTATATAACTCGATTTGAAATTTTAATTATTTGCTAAAGTGATTTTTTTCATTCTTCTTTTTTTTTTTTTTTTTGATAAACCATGTAATAATATTTCATAGGATATTAGCCGCAGATGTAGCTGTAGCAAATGGTAATTTGAGGTAATTAAACATTATAGTAATAAATTAGTTACAAATAAGACAAGTGGGGAGAGAGGGGTAGAAGAATCCCAAAAGACCCTCATTTTGAAAATGTTAACAAATTTGGAAAAGTATTGTTCAATTGTTAACTAAGTTGTCACTTTTTTAGCCTAATTTTTACTTTCACTCACCTATATATGGAATACATAGTAAGGTATTGTTATCGTGAAAAATTTCAAATTCCAGTTTTCAACGACAATACATATATTGAGGTCCTCTGCGTCCAAAAAACTTAGTTTCTCAAAATTATCTATTAGAACGAAAAATACCGAAACATGACCGACGTTTTGTCCTGATTTTCAGGCTTCGTCAGAGCTATAAAATAAAAAAAAATATTTATTTATTTATTTTTTATAATTTATTTATTGGTATTTACAACTGTATAAAAATATATACAACAAGTAAATTTGTTGTAGCTGACATAGTGACATAATACAAACTTGTGGCAAATCTACGCATTGATATAACTCCAATAACATTTCTAGAGAAGATTTAGAGGCTATCTTCTTTTTAGACGCCTAGGAGGATTATTAGGTAGTGAAGGAAAAGCCAGGTTAGAAACAATTGGATTTGGGTGGTTGGGAAGATTGGAAAATAGTATACCCATTTACTATTTGAGTTTTTTTTACCGCAACCAGACCATATTCCATTCATCTATACACACGGTCAATCAATAATCTTCCAATACTTATATACATGTGTTAGAACACTCAGTTATCGTGGGGGATTTTGTAAAAGTATATGAAAGGGCAATCCTTAATCGAGCAATATTTAACAAGCGCCTGAAATTGGAAAACGGCATTAGAACGATGTCTGTGTGATGTTTGTAATAGTTCACGTTGTGGCAGATCGTCATGTCGGCTCGTAAGGTTTTGGTGGCTGTATTAGTTACAGTATAGACCAGCAGATAACAGTGTCACTACAACCTTTTCATAACGACCAAGGAGTCTTTTAAAACTATAAAAATAAATCATTATTCCGTTAGTAAATTAATTGAAATAATTGTTTATAATATTAAATAATTAAATAATATTTATTTAAAAATAAAACTTTTCAATCATCCTCTTGCAGGGTACAGAGATAATACAAAACGTTAGCAATAATCAATTCGCAAGTCTGAAACAGGGAACATTTATAAAGCCATTAGTTATTAATAATTAATAAATCTCTCAAGTAGCAATAAATAATTAAGCATATTACGCCTAGCCTAGTCAAAAGTATAAAACAAAAATTACATAGACCAAAGATAGGCACCTCACTTCAACAGCCTATAAAAATACAGAAAGTACATCGTTCTTAAAAAGTTCAACATTTATTATCAATTTGTATCTATTTTTTATCCAAGTTACCTCTTTTTAAAATTAATATAACTGTGCCAAATTTTATCTTGTAAAACCTATTTGAGAAGCAAAATCAGTAACATGTCAGTGTCTAAATTAGTAGTAAAAAATTAATGCTTTTAACAAAAATATACAATTAGTAAATGTGATATGAGGGGGCAGCTGTAGCACCGTGGCAACGAACCAGTCTACCAACTCAAAGGCGGTCAGATCGAGTCCCGGTCCCACCCGGGCTTTTTTCAAGCATAAAATAATACGATCTCACTCACAACCTCCCCCCGGGCATTTATGAGGCTCGTTAGCCAATGGATGGCACTCACAAAAAATAGGCGTTGGATTGACGAACCCTCCTTAAGAAAAAACCACGTCATGAAACGCGCGATGCATTTCCTAATCACATCGCGCGAGGACTTAGACCTCCAAATAACAATATTAATAATAAATGTGATATGAGTTATAATACAATGTATGATACAGTCTTGTGGAAATTTAACCCATTGGTGGAACTCGAATACCATTTCTAGAGTCATGGGTCTCAATGCCATCTTTCTTTCAGGTGGATTATCAGGAATTGAAGAGAAGGCAAGGTCAGAAATAAGTGGGTTTGGGTGGTTGGAGAGTTTATCATAGGTCAATTAATATCTGTTTTTGGCCAAATCGGCAAAACATGGAACATTGAGGTGATGTTATTTGTGACAAAGTAAAACTTATTAATGATTGAATAGTGGATGAATTCGATGATTTAATGAAGCCCCAAAGCTCCACTTCGTAAGCCCCTATCGGCTTATTATAGTTATGTAAATGAGTCTTTTGTTATTAATTAGAAGTTTAAATGACTTGTACAGTAATGATTATAATAGTCGGAATCGAGAGAGGTTTACTGACATTTCAGTCTGAAATGAAGATTCCAAGCTAGTCGTTTGTCCGAATGTATGAGATAATATATATTTTAAATGTCATACATCTGGTTGTACTGCATGTGGTTTTGAAACTAGAGTATTTACCGAGGAAAGTGAAAAAGTATTAAATGCATGAGAAAGAAAATTACTCAGAATCCATGGACCTGATAGGGAGAATGACAACTGGAGGATTGGAAAGAAACGAGTTTGAAATGTTTGGAGGCCTGAATCTCATTCTGTGTGAGAAAACTCAAATTTAGGTTGCTTGGGAATATGGGGAGGATGGCTGTGGGTAAGACCCACAAGTGAAACGTTTGGAAGTTAATCCTGGTGGAGAAAGAAAAAAGAGCGTCTACGCTTAAGATTAAAACGATAACATGGATAAATTACGTGGAATGAAGCAGATAGGATGGAATATACTCGTCAAATACTGGGAAAAGTGGAGTAGGATTGTGTAGAAAAGCCAAGACCCTTGTATGGTCTTAGGTTCCTTCTACGGAAGGCTTTCTGGACGTTATACTCTGAGGTGATTCTGGGCCTACTTTTAGGCCGCATACCTTCTACAGGGTATGCGCCCTTATAGGCTTTTCTGGCAAGGTAGTGGTAGAATGCATTCTAAGTAGATGGGCAGACCACCTTAGTTGGGAATCCTCTATACTATAGTATAGTAGAGTATTATACATAATACTTTATGAATGGCGTTCACCCCGAGACTGGTCCTTATTGTAGTATTTCTTATCCCGTCCCGTCAGGTTCTGCCTTAAATCTTCCTCATACAGCGCATTTCCATCGTCTGGATTTGTCCTTTACGTTTTGTTGTTATTGTCCAGGACACAGAGAAATATGTGAGGAGTTGTACAAATTTAGAGTTGTATACCATAAGTCACAATTTATTTGTATCACTCAAAAGTTTTTAAATTAAAAAAAAAAAGAATCACTTAGTATTACCTGGAAGATACAAATAAGGATGGCAATAACACTGAAGGAAGTAATAGAGGTGAGGATAGGCTCTAAGAGAATCCCTATACACCCTGAAGTGTAAACTCCCTGAAGGAACAAACTCAAATCTTTTTGATGGCTCATACTCTCTTGCTGTAAGAAGTCGTGGAGGCAGGGGATATCGTAGTAAGGTGAACAACAGCTGGAAGGAAGAGTTGGTTTCTTTAATCGGCCATCCACTGTCATGAATCTGGAGGAAAATAAGAGCTAGTTATAATAAATTCTCTGTATTTACTTATTATAGTGTAAAATATTATTATTATTACTACTTCAATTTCACCACAACTGTCGTCTTTCACTAGCTCATGGGATAAGTAAACATCCAACAGTGTTGATAGGAGCATGACCACGAATCGTAGTAATAAAACATATGGTGGACAGGATTATACGAATGAATTAAACGCTTGAATCCATCGCTTAAATCTAAAAGTATAGCCAAAATAAAGAATATGTTAGCATTAACAAATTAAGTTACCTCGTTATTTGATCTTTTAATGCACTGAGTATCTAAATCAAAAAGTATTTTTGTTAAAAATTCAAAAATCTTCTGTCATTGTAGTCCATCCCCTAATATTTAGAAACTCTTATTCTCCTTTAATAATGAACCGTTTCAATAATCTGTATTCTCTAATTACAGGAATGAAAAATGTTAGAAGGATGATATTGTTAAATGTCGTACAGAGCTAGGATTCGGTATATCAGAAAGATCAATTGCTAACATTAGCCCCATTAGAAAGGGGGTAGCCCCCTTAGGTTTTTTAAGGAATAGGACAGGGCAAGAGGAGAGAACCAGTGTTTGGACCTGGAGAGATCAAGTGGAGAGGAACCAGTCATCAGACCTTGTGGTTAAAGAATGTGAAAGGATAGTAAATGATAATAATGATTCCACTATGATGATAGAATAAAATATAGAGAGAGACGCCCCAAAGGGATTAGTAGATTATATAATACAGGTTCGCCTCCCAATGGGCCTTGTGCTTCTAAAAGTATATTTGTTTTTTATTAGCTAAGGATATCTCTGTTAGTTACTTTTATACATGTACAAAGTATTGATATTTACATGTCATAAAATAAGATGGCTTCTCCCTTGAAGGTGTTAAGATCTGAAGAGTACCTTCAGGGGGAAGAAAGCAAGCAAATACATTGGTTCCAGGAATTGTTGCAAGGCCTCACAAGCTAATTACCTTTGCTGTTACAACATGTCAAGGAAATAGTTTCGAGAATAAACTTTGAGCCTAAAATATGTTTTGAAAATCTGTAAAGTGGAGAAATTCAAAACCGTAGGGTAGAATTCTTCTCACTTGCGGATATAAGGAATGGTTACCCAGCAGTGTCCTACAGAACAAGATTTAGTTCAAATCAAAGAAGCTTGGTAAAGATATAACAAGACAAGTAGGACGGGCCATACCAAGAGAAAAATTGACAATTGTACGAGATTGACTTCTAAATACACTGCTTTAAAAAGAGAAAGAAAAGACCCAAAATGCAAACGCAGGCTAGTGCGCTGAGAAAAATATAGCTGTGGTATCATTAAATTGAAATTAGAAAATTTGAGGAAATAAGGAAACAATTCTCTCCCTTTCAGGATTGTCTAGTTTCCCTTCAAATAGAATCTAATATCCCTAATTAAGGATATTAGAATTCCCCGATTGGGAAAATCAGTACATTAATACATTTTTGAAATATTATTATTATTACAAAAGATGAAATGATTTATGTTTACTTATGAATAAAGACGTATGTTATTATTATTATTAATTACTCTGTGGTAAAGGCCGTAGGTTTTAATGCACTGATTGGAATCCATCTTGTTTTAAACCAGTCTTCATGGTCTGACACACCGCAGCATCTGAGGTCCTGGTGCATTCTGTCAAACCTCATCTTCCAGTCTCTATCCAGGAGGTATTGAGACATTCCTCTTTCAAAAGTTTTGACTACTTCAATTGCTCCCAGAGATCTAACTGCTCAATAAACATATTTTGATGTTTCCTCTAATGTTTAAGATAAAACATTAAATGCATGTGCCATTTAGATCTACGAGCGTACCTCTGTAGAGAAAAACAGATGCAATGATTGTTATAATAATAAGAACTAAGGCAATCAAAGACCAAACTATTTGCGCTCTCTTTATTGCAAATCTGAAATTTGAACAAACCATTTTAAGTGAACTGTTATGTTATTCAATAAATTGGAAAATATATAATTAACTAAATAAAGTTTTTATGGTATCAAGAAAATGAATCTCTATATAAAATACCTTAGTACTTCGATACTACATCTATAGGAAGATGATGTATCGAAGTACTATTATGATTAAGATCTGCAAAAAAGTACAAATTTTATCTACTCATCAATTAATTTTAATGGGTGATTACAATTTTACAAACTAATGCAACAATATCTTACAATATAAGATTATAAGGATAAGATTCTTTAAGCGTAATAATAAAGATTTACGAACAGATTGTAACTGTAAATACAATTACTGGTCACTCGGATGCCAATGACAGATATAAATGTGACGAATAAGCCATAAAAGATTTGTGCCTTGAGGATATTTAAGAACAATAGGTCCAATCCTTGTAAGTGTTGAGTGACAGTACTGAGTGGCTTAGCTGCAAGTACAATCAGTGCTACTCCCAGAAAACCCTCACAGGTGCACAGAGCTGCAAGAAGTAGGAATATCTTCCGCCTTCCTCCCATACCTAGGTAATAAATGCATTTAATTATTAGTTCACAATGTATCTTGAAATCCTGCTGATATGTTTTATTTTATTTATAATAATAATGGTAAAAGATAAATAGTGTTATATTAGTGATAAGGTATTATTTTAGATTTAATATAAATAAATTAAACATCAGCACTATAGCGAATAAAATAAGGTAAGACTGCGGAACAATTAAGGTATATAAGGTTCGGTCCGTTGGACAAGAGGATTGGATGTGAAAATCCATATTCAAACCACTTTTAGGGTTTGCGACTTTAAATCCTCGTAAAATGGATACTACATTCTGTGAGGCATTCTCTTACGGTCGTGTAGAGGTTTGCATTCACATTAGGTCCGAGGAGGAACGATTGCTACTCTCTGTAAGGTATTCATTCGCCTAAAGACGATAGAATAGAAAGTTCTATTAAGTATTCGCTAGAGATCCTTGTGAATTGAGGGGTATTCGCTCATGGAAACGCTCTGAAAGGTAAAGGATAGAGGAGATGTCTAGAGGAGGCAGAGTTAAATAATAACACGAACATTACCATTAAGAATGGTAGAATAGTCTGATCCACTTACTAATCCTACTCAGTGGTGAGAGGCACAGCCACTAAGAATCTGATTTAAAGAGGATGATATAATTCTCGATTTTGGTCTTTATTTATTCAAATAATTTATTTACATATTCATGAAATGAGAAATTAAAAATATTTACAATGGAATAAAAAAATTAACATTGAAAAATTAAGAAAAGTAAAAGAACAGGATATATAGTAATCCATGTTCCCGACAGGTGAAAACGCATCGGGTAACGGTATCATATAATTTAGCTCGGAATAGTGTGGATTCGATTATTATCTGGGTTAAACAATATTTATAATAATTAATTATGATATTCCTATTCTGTTTAGGGTATTGATACAGTTTCATTAGTCATTTCACAATCATCAACATGGACTAATTCTGCAGAGCAGTAATAGCATATCATCGTACTTAGGCTGGAATAACATGTGGCTTAAAAGTAACTCCTCAAAACATTTTCTTAGTAAGTTCTGAATTTTGAAGCATTTATTATATGTTGGTTCTTAAAGTTAATAATTTATAATAAATGTATCAAACATCAAGATTCGCTCAGAACTTTATTTTAGATAAAAAATGTGCTGTGGAGGTTTTGGAATTAAGGCCCCGATATGTTATTTAATTCTATTAAATAAAGTAATTACAGTAAGTTCACAGCTATTAGATCAAAGTAAAATACTTTCTCACCCACGTGTGGGAAATTAATTAGTTTTTTCAGTTTCAATTTCATTTTAAACCGAACGCGTGTTTTTTGCTTGTGATTATTTCTTGGTTACACACAAACTGTCATTATGATAATTGCTTGATATAATACGTTGTCCTTTTAACGTAACAAGTTTAATCATAGACTGAATTCAGATATGAGACATATGTTAAAATTTCATTTTAAGATTTACACATCATCAAAGGATTACGCGCAGATTGCTGTGTATTTTTTTAATCTATATTTTTACTAATAAACGCGGAAGTCGTTAATGTAATATATAATGACTAATTATTGGGATAAATTGAACTATGATTTCCAGATCAATTTATGTATTCAATTTTCTCGATTTATTAAAAATGTTAAAAAGGTTTGTAGTAAGTTAAAAATTTAATAAATACTGTAACATTTGCAAGTTTAATAAATGATATATAATTCGTTCATTAATTAATTAAAGAATTTCTATAATGGTGATATCAAAATTGCATTATAAATAATAATGTTACTTTAACTTATGCTACAAATTTTCCTATCTCTTTGTGTTTTGATCTCCCGCCATAAAACTGGCTCGTAATGTGAACTGTTGTTTTGTTTACTTAGTTAATTTTATGCCAGTATTATGGTTATTATGGATAAGCCTGTTAATATAACTCAAATCGTTGAACAACAAAGACTTGGTTATAGTAAATATCTTCTTTAATTATATACATAATTTGAAATTTTTGCCAATTCTGTTTTATTTATTCTTCCTGTTTATGTCTAGTTGTGCCAAAACAAGTTGACATTGCTTACAACAAGTTGAAATGTACAGTAAAAGATGTGGATTTTTTTAATGGACCCTGTGGAGAGTCCTTTTGTCCAGTATTTGTCTGCAAATTTTGTCATGTTAAGAATTTTGAACATATTGTGGCTGCTGCTAATGAAGATGGAAAAATAACGATTTGCAATACCAAAACATCTAAAAATGACAAAGTGCTCACAAGTAAGCAGAGAACAAATACTTTTTTAGTTTAGGATAATCAATATTATGTAGTTATTAAACTCAAATATATTTTCTTTTGTCTGTGATAAACCATGACCTTTTCCATCAATTATAATTTACACCTGTGGTTTGTAGGTTTTCAAGCTCATGACAATGCTATTTTTGATATTGCTTGGACCAATTACGATACTCAACTCATTAGTGCTTCAGGCGATCACTCTTCTACTTTGTGGCAGGTGACTGAAGGAACGGTCCAATCACTCCTTCAGTTTCATGGCCATCAACACAGTGTGAAAGTAGTGACTTGTCGACCTGATGATCGTTGTAAGTAATTATTCACATTTTATACTGTTGAAGTCGTGTTTTCTGTTAAAAATTATTTACAGTAATATTTGTAATATTTTGTGGAGAAAGTTATAATGATTGATTCTTGCATAAGGTAAAGCCTCTAGCACTCCTTTATTGAAGTATGAAAAGTATCTATCTACTATCGGTTGCTAGATGAGATTTAGTCCCTCTAAAATTTGTTTTGTTTTTTTAAATAATGTTTACATGTTTCGTTTCATTGTTATTTCTGGAACTCTTATATTTCTTTCAAGCCTTCATATAGTGTCTAGTGGGGTTTGCTTTTCTTTACACATAACTTCAATTCAGTAACATCTTTCTTTAGCTGTTAAATTTGTTCGCATTATATGACTAGTTTTTTAAATATTTGTGTCTTGTAAAATATTGATGATTGAACATATGTGAATTTGAAGGTAATGGTTTGGGTTGCGGACTAGAAAAACAAGAAATGGTTTCAACTATTTATAAATAACCAATATTTCTATGCACATTGCCGGTCTTTATCAGGGATTCTGTGATTGGTGGAAGTGCTAGTACAAGAGCCCAAAAGGAGGAAAAAGTCAGTCATTTCACCATAATTTTAATGAAAACTATGTATAGTTACTAGCCGAGGTAAGTCTGCCGAGTATAGTTACAGGGAAATAAAAAATGGCGGCTGTTACAAAACATTAAAAAAAAATATTTTTTTATTCGAAGCTCTGTATCATTAAAACTACCTACTACACTAGAAAAACTAGTAAAATATCATTTAAAATAGAATAAATTTATTAAAATATGAGCCCTAACAGAGCTGTTTACATTTAATAGTTCCCGAGATAAAGTGTTTTTAAAAGCAACATTTCATAAAAAATGTACTGAAAAATCAGTTAGTGAATTTATTGTGCGAAATCAATATCTCAGTAACCATGAGATGTACAGATGTCTATTAGCACTAGTTTAAAGCCTGATAAAGTAATTTATGACATATATCTTTATATGAGTAGTAGTTTTCATGATATTCGATAAAATAAATTGATTTCTAGTTGTTCTATAAAAAACCACTAGCCCTATAAAGGTGAACGTTATAAAAAACTTTATAGTACATTAAACTATCTTTAATTTGATTGCTAGTTTCTTAGAGTATAGTTTCTTATGAATTAAAAATTTTATCTGAACAACTACAAATCAATATTTTATGAGTTTATTTTGGAAAATATCATAAAGAATTTTCTTAGATAAACATTATAGTACATTAAATGGTGCTAATAGACTTCTGTATGTATTATGGTTCCTGAAGTAATGATTTCTCTCAATAAATTCACCAACTACTGATTTTTGAGTTAATATTTCAAGAAATGTTGCTTTTAAAAAAATGTGTCTCTGAAATTATTTAACGTAAACAGCTCTACTTGGGCCCAGATTTTATTACATTTACTCTACTTTTAATGATATTCTTTTAGGTTTTCTAATGTTGTTGGTGGTTTCAAAGATATGGAGCTCAAATGAAAAATTATATTTTTTAAACATTTTATATTCCCTGTAAATATATTTGGCAGATCCATCAATTTCGACTTGTAATTATGCATAGTTTTCATTAAAGTTAACAAAATTTAAGGTGATGAAACAACTGACTTTTTTTCCCACCGGACTCTTGTACTATGCAAATTGAAAGAAATGTAAATTTCCTTTGTTCATTCATCCTATTCATTTTCACCGCTTACAATATCCTGATGAGGACCTAAAATATAGATCAAAAGGTTGGCCTATAATAAATAGTTGTAACTAGTTTGATTGTTTTTCTTGATTGTAACCTGGACCGTCTTCTATTTTTTCTTATTAGTGTAAATTTAATTTTTTTATACCGTTTGAGTCTTGTGAAAAAAATTTGCTACTCCATTAAAAATGTAATGAAGAAATTCAGACACTTTAGGGTTATTTCGCTAAAGATATTCAGCCTATTTATGTATATTTTTCATTTCCAGAATTCTATGAACTGTTTTATCAAAAAATAAAATTATAAATAAAAAGTATTCAAAATGTGTTTTGGATGTATTAATATATAGTTACAAATAATTAATATTTTTATTTTATACAAAAGCAGTAATTATATGTATTGCAGTTTTATTTTCAGTAGAAATATTTTTAATTTAATAATAATGATAATTTTATTTTTACTCGGAAATAATTTAATTATAACAAAAATCTTATGTTATTGATCTATCTTTTATTTATTAGATTGGATTGACTTTGTACTATTACTAGGTTTATTCAAAAATAAAAATTAAATTACATTTGACTACAAAATTTGTTTTACATAGAAATAAAAATCTATCACTACTATGTTAAATTTTTATGTCTATTTTCTTGTTCATTAGTGTAAATTTAATCTTTTTGCACCTTTTGAGTCTCATGAATAAAAATTGTTGAACTCCATTAAAAATATAATGAAGAAATTCTGTCACTTTTAGTTTATTGCGCTTAAGATATCTGGCCGTATTATATTTTTGTTTTTACTGTTTAAATCTCATTTTCATATGAAAATTATTCTATGAACTGTATTAAGGGACATGACGACCGTGCGGGTTGGGGCACAGGTACCAGTGCGCTCGGATCGGAACGTTGTGGGTTCAATTCCCATCTGGGGCAGTTAAACATTCATTTTTTGGCGGTCCCGAAGAATGAATCTTGACACTCCCACCTTGGTTAGTATGTGGCGACAAATCAGGTACCCGTTAGGGGTTGGCAAAAAGGACGGACAGGCCCACTTGCCGGACTTGTTCCCCCCACCAAATACCAGTACCAGTGAACTGTATTATCACAAAATAAAATTTTAGGTAAAAAGTATTGAAAATGTGTTTTGGATGTATTAATAAATTGACAGAATAATTTTTTTAATAGTATATTATCGATCTAGCTTTTCTCTATTTATATTCAATTAGATCGCCTATGTGTAAAATGAATCGATTTAGTTAATTCAAAGAGAATCTATTGAATTAATTTTAAAATAAATCCATTTGTTATATTAACCTTCAGTATATCCAAATTTTATTATTACTAGACTTACTAAAAACGAAACTATCAACATCTTGATATATGAACCATGTATTTATTCTTAGGGGACATATGTCTCAGAATAAAATTATTTTGTCATTTCTCTTCATTTCAAAAGCTATGAATAATTTCTCATCCCTATCTTTTCATTAATTTAATTATCTATAATTTAAGAAAATGTATAGATATTATAATTATTGAATAATTTTAAATGCTGGAAATAAAATAAATTAAGTTGGCCTCAGAACATCACTCTTATCAGCCCTGCAAAGTGGGCCGAAACGTTGGTTAACAAAAAATAGTTTTTTGTTACTTTTTTAAAACCTTTATTGACTGCCACCCGGACTATCTTCTTCCAATATAAATTAATATTTACTTTTTAGTATTTAGAAATTCTAAGCAATTATTTAATCATATTTAATTTATAAATATGCCACTTTTTTTATTCTTAATATTCTTAATAGTGAACTTTTGTAAGTGTGATAAGAAAGTATCTTGTCATCGTCTTTAATTTTTTTTTTTAATTGGTCTTAAATATTATATTAATTGATTTTTTAATGCTTAGATACATTTGCCACTGGTGCACGTGATGGAGCCCTATTGGTTTGGGATACTCGTGTACCAGACCTAGTTAATGAAGTGAAACCAGATGTATCTATTAATTTTGCTCATGAAGGTAATTATTATTGGATTATTCTATTTATGTATAATTTTTCAAAAAGCTTATATTATTTTTAAACTATATTTTCTAGCTCCAGGGTTTCTTAAACATAGAAAGCTCGGATCGCAGACTAATAGCATAACTGGTTTAGTTTATCAAGACGATTATACGCTCATTTCTAGCTCAGCTGGTAACGGGTATGTAGTATTAAATATATTAGATAAAAATGTACCATTAAATTAACAGTAACCCTCAATGAATGTTATAATTGTATCAGCACTAGTTATAATTTTTTAACCTTTTGGAATGGAATATTATTGGAAGATACTTATAGGTTAGATTCAAAACTGATTATTAGATTTCTTTTTTTATTTTAACTGTTATAAAATAGTGTCCCTAAAATAAGGGAATAAGGATGGAATCAGTGTTAACTGAGATGGAGGCTCAAAATGGTGAGAAATTCTTGTAAATTTCTCAATCCACTATGCAGTCAGCAGAAAATAATAAAAATTGCAGATTTTTTTTTCAAGATCATGCTTAACCACCAGATGTTTCTCCAATTAAGAGTATCCATTTTATTGAGCCTTCCAGAAGGGCTCCAGAACCCAAAGGGTTGACTCAGCTACAGTAACAATATAAATAATTATCTACCACAGCCGTATTCGAACCCGAGTCCTTTGAGTTTGTAGCACATTGCCTTATCAATAGCTATCCCTTCCCAAAAATATAACGTATAAAAATCTATAATTATCTAAATAAAATCCATAATATAAGTAATAAAGCCAGATTTTGTACCCACTTTATGAAGTCCACGCTGAGTGGACCTCAGATGACTCCTGAACCCATTGTGCTGACTCAAGGCTACAGTGAAACAAAATAATTATCTATCACAGCCGAATTCGAACCCGAGTCCTTAAGAGTTTGTAGCACAGTGCCTTACCAATGAACTACCCACTCCCAACAATACAACGTATAAAAATATGGTATGATACGAGCATCACAAAAGTTACACTTACTACCCTAGTTGAAATTAATCCTCATTTGTTTCAGAACAGATATTTCGATATTATTCACTGTGGCAATATTTTCCTATAATTTTTTTCTAAATGAGTTGGCAGATTGACTGACTTCAAATTTCAACAGTTTTTATAAAAGTCTTTTAATAATATTTTTCTTTTTGAAAAATAAATATTTAAATGTTACTGATCACCGAACACAATGATCCTAGTATATTATAAAAATGTTCATATCTAATCATCAATATTTTTTGTTGTCACCTTTAGGTATGTGGTGAACAAAAACTGCTTATGGTTTTAAAAGATCTTCATCCAATATAATCACTATCATTGTAGAGATGGGGAAAAAATTAGCTATAGTTGAAAGTAATAGCTAAAATCGCCATGGATACGACCTTTATTCATGAATGAACCATTGATAAATAAATATCGTATCCATGACAATTTTAGCTATTAGTTTCAACTATAGCTAATTTTTGTCCAACTCTGATCATTGTCTCCTGAGAAAGGTTAAGGGCTATTTGATTACTTTTATGGGTAATCTGGTGCTGTGTGTTTATCACAAAATTTTCACTTTCCACTCTACTTTAGTTTAAAATTAATCCTCGCTCGTTTCAGTACTGATATTTCTATATTATTCGCTATTGCATTACTTTCTCATACTAATTTTCCTAATGAGACTTTCAGTTCACATTTTGACTGATTCCAATGCCAACAATTTTTACATAAATACTTTTAATAATATTTCTTATTGAAAATTTTTAACATTTTTCTTTCATAAATATATTGCAGAAATATAACAATTACATTTATAATCTTAAAATTCTTTCTTGAGACTGGCAATTTTTTAATAATTAATTCAAAACACTATCCAAATTATAGTCTCAAAACTTTTATTTCTTTTACACGTCCAACGTTTCGGCCATCTTCAGGGACAATATACTCAATTCACTATGAAACATATAATTTAACCATTCCAAAAACTTCATATAGGCTATTCTGCCCAGGTCAAAACATTTATATCTAATAAGTCAAATATCCATTAAAAACCACAGTCAAAATTATTTCTCTTTAAACACTATTAATACACTTTAATTACAACCTTATAAAAGGTTACAATAAAAGTGTATTAATAGTGTTTAAAGAGAAATAATTTTGACTGTGGTTTTTAATGGATATTTGACTTATTAGATATAAATGTTTTGACCTGGGCAGAATAGCCTGTATGAAGTTTTTGGAATGGTTAAATTATATGTTTCATAGTGAATTGAGTATATTGTCCCTGAAGATGGCCGAAACATTGGACATGTAAAAGAAATAAAAGTTTTGAGACTATAATTTGGATAGTGTTTTGAATTAATTATTATAACAATTACAGTTAGCTAAAATTTATATTCTGCTCTTAACCATTCATTCAATCCTTGAGAATCAATATTGAAAATAATTTATCGAGTTGGTCATCCTATCAAGTGAAAGGCTGAAATATAGCTTTAGTGGTAGTATTAAAAAAACTATTGTGACATGAGAACAATTATCAGACAGGAGTTAGGGAAAAATGCACTGTGCATTCATCCACAGTTAGAACAGACCTTTTATTTATAAATTTTTTTGTCATTCTCCATTATCTTCTACAACTTTCTATGCTAGATATTATTTTTCTAAAATCATTGGCTTTCTATGAAGTTTAATACCATATAATATATTATGCATGTATTATATAAAAATAATATGATTATTTTTTCTAGAAATGTGTTTTTCAGGAAAAAAATCTTTTTCCATTCAACTCTTTAAGTTAATTATCAAATCCTTTCATAGCTTATATTAATCTATTTTTTATTACTATTAAAAATGTGAGATGGTTACTTATTTTATGAATAGAAAATTAAAGTTACTTTCAAGGTAATGTTTTTTAAAATTCTATCATACTATTTATCGACGGTAAGACCTATCGAATATTAAAGACTACTTAATTGTCAATAGATTTACCGAGTTTAGTCAATATCATCATCACGAAATAAAAGTTAACCCACCCTGGCCGGAATGGATATGGCTCCACTGCCCTTACAAGGTTGCTTAGGTGATGCCTTAACACACTCACTCACAATGGCCTTTCAAACCCTAAGATCATACTATGAAGGAATTCTATTTTATAAGGCTGAGTAGATTATGTGTACATGTACACAAATGTAGTAACCACCACACGCTTCATCATAATCAATGGATCTCCATATTAATTCACTTTAAATACCTATCTAGGAGTACATTTCTCAATATAAGTTCATATGGACCTCTTGTCTTAATGACTGTAACAATTACTGTATAAAAAACTTTTCAGCTTGTTTGTTTTTGTTAATAGGTGTAAAATTTAACCATCAAACTAGTTTTGAATTAAGGAATTTGTAAGAGATATCAATTATTCAGAAGAAAAATTAACTATTTTAAAAATTATTATTAACATAGATTAAAGATATGTGCATAAATTTGCTCGTACAGATATACCTTATATAGGTAAGAATTGGTATTGAAGACCAATCAAATTAAAAATTATATTGAGGTGTAGATAGTTGACCGTAGATTAATGCTTGAAGAAGTTTGTCGGGGGGTGTGGTCAGCAAAGAACAACATAAATAAACAAAACCATATTTATTTATTTTATGCCGACGTTTCGACCTGAGTTTCAGGTCTTCATCAGGGGTTGTGTCGTAGAGGAGGGAAAGATTAGTGCTGCCAAAGTACTAATCTTTCCCTCCTCTACGACACAACCCCTGATGAAGACCTGAAACTCAGGTCGAAACGTCGGCATAAAATAAATAAATATGGTTTTGTTTATTTATGTTGTTCTTTGCTGACCGCACTCCCCGACAAACTTCTTCAAGAAAAAATTAAAAATTAGCTGTATAATTTTTTTTTCTAAAACAAGTTCCTTTGAAGGTTGTAACCTAAGATCTTCAAAGCAAATTGAAACAAAATCCATAACATTTGAAAATAATTTATTTCAAATCATAAAAGCAGTCTTTGAAATGATATCAATTATTAATTTTAATAAATAAAATTAACTTGAAATGTCTATAAAATATAAATCATTCCATTATAAACACAAATACCTTCAAAAGTGAGATGTACATATATATATTTCTATATAACATTCCAATATAACTGAATATTTAGCAAATTTACATTTACAATTTATAATTACAATTCAATGGCAGATGTCCATTATATTCAACCTTAAATTAATATGAACAATTTTTAAAAGAATCCTTCATTTATCCCATGTCCTCCATTCCATTCCCTCCGGAGGTTTGATGGTAACTCTTCCCTTCGAAACAGCATCCCAGTTGGTGTTGAGTTCTGTTCCACCAGATTCCAAGAAAGATTTATTCATGGCTTTCTTGACTTCATCGGTTCCCTCATTGTATATTTTTTGAAACAGAGCATTCAGTACTGCTTCTCCTTCCATTTTATCATCTTCCAATTGTGAAACAAATTTGTCCCAGTTGCGTTCTGTTTTTTTAGGCAATGGTTTTTCAGTCTTTTCCAGCGAAGACCAATGCAGACCACTCTTCTTAGGAAGTCTCATTTCTATTTTAGTGGACATGACTTTGTACTTACATTGATCAGGGATTATGTCTTGCAGCAGGTAGATTGTTTTTTCTTGTTCAGTACCATCTTTGAAGGTGATGTATAGATCTATTTCCGAATCTGAAAAATTGACTTTCAACTTGTCCTGGTCGACATTTTTCGCCAAAACGTTAAGAACAACCTGAGTTTCAGTTTGGTACCAATCAAGTTTTAGGCTGGACGAAGTTGAGGCTTTCGCTTCTGATTGTTCAGCCGTGGAAGCACTGTCACATGACGCACTTGACGACATTTTCGACTAGAATTTTCGAATGTCAAAAATTAAGAACAAACAACGCGTTCGTAAAGAACCTCTCAATGAACTCGAAAACAAACTACATACAAAGCAAAACAACTAACACAGGAGCAGGTTATGTTACGTAGTGGTGTTCTGGGCTGTTCTAAAGCTGTCGTCATGGTTATATAGCTAAATTATTTTTAACAGCGACTAGTAAATATTAAAAATAAAACTTAATTAAAATAATTATTATTTAAAAATTAATTTTATAATTTTTCGCAACTAACATCGTATATATTAAGTTTCTGAAGTATTTACCGAAGTGAGCGGGAAATGGCGCCAATTTCAAAAATACCATGTCCGTTGCTTACTTCATAGTAGAGCTAAGTAATTTTCCACTAACTTTGCGAAAAATACAAATAAAAGTTCTCTCTTTTAGGAAAATTATGACTTCTTCCTTTAAATTTAGTTACAAAATCGAAGTATGATCAATAAAAAAAATTAAATAATTGAAAAGTTGCAATTTTTCAAAATAGAACTGTTTACATTGAGACCTGCTCGTGCTATACTGTAGGTGTCCCGAGTGTATTTTTAGATTATGATAAATGTGAGGAAAAGGGGGGGCTGAAAATTGTGCGACTTTTGTGGCTATTAACTGCATATATTTTCTTAAGACCAAATAATTAATTCCCTAGATGGACATATGGTGATAATGTGTTAGTCTAAATTAACTTGATTGTATATGACATTATTATGATACTATCAGACAGAGTATTGGGGTCTCATAGGACTAATGGAATAGGAATAATGTGATTATCTGGTATGTGACGTCTTCTAGCCGCTTTCTGGTGCAGGTTCAGCGTTGGCGAAATGGTGAAAACCATGTATCCTCGCCTGGTGTCTGAAAGACGTCTTTTTCATTCAGAGGCTGGCCAGCGTGGCCTGGACTCTGGCGTGATGGTAGGGGTAGGCCAGGTCCTAGCTTGCATGGTGCTTAGGCTGGGGCGGCGTTGGCGGCAAGAGGGGCATCAGAAAAGAGACCCCTGACCCCTGATGTAGACTTTATATAAATTCAAAATAATTGTAAAAATCGGATTACTTAAATCCGACAAGAACCTTTAATTATATTTCAATTAAGTTTAGTGGAAATGTACTTTGCACTACTGTGAAGGAAGCTATTGGGTTGTGAAATAAGTTCATAACGTTTTTTAATGTTGATTTCAATAAAAACTTCAGATTCTTGTAAATATTTTTAATCAATTATATATTACCCATTTTGATCTATTACACGTTGCCATCTTTCAGGTAATTTTTCAATTAAGAAAAATTTTTCCTCCCAGAACTTCTTAGATTTTTGTCTAGTGAACTCCTCTATGTGAATTTTGTAGTCCTCGAGCGAATTAAAGTGTTTCCTGTTTTTAAGGGAAGCGAATTAAAGAGAGTTTTAAAGGGAACGAAATAAGTGAAAATCTGTTGGGGCAAGGTTTGGTGAATGGGGTGGGTCGGGGATCACATCCCAGCCAACTCCAATAATTTCTAAAAAAAAATCTCTAATGGATGTGCAGTCAAATAAATTATTTTCCATCAAATTGTGAGGAACCTATTATCACTTGGAGGAACATATCCTGCAACCCCCAAATGATTTGAGACACTTGCATGAGATATGTTAAGTGTTTCTTCGATATCTCGTGTCGTAGAGTGAGGGTTGTCTGTGACCAATGCTTGAATATGGTCATCATATGTTGAAGGTGAACAAAATTTCCGGTCCTGAACCGAGCAGACCACTTACGGACGGTGCTTTCTCCTGAGGCATCATCACAATAAACGCAGCAAATTTTGTTAACCGTCTGTGCAGCGGATTTTCCTTTTCGGAAATAAAAAATCATTAAATGAAATTTTTTCTTTTCTATTTTGGGCCAGCAAAATACCACTTAAAGATAAAGAATCTCGGTTGAAACTGATGCATAAAAGCACCTTAACTAAGACTTTTTTTTTGAAGATGTAAACATTATTGACCTAGTAAACATGATTTTATAAACACAGAGTGGATTAAATTGAAATGACATAATTGACAAATATATTATAATCTATATTGTCAATAATTGTGACATATTAAAATTAAGAACAAAGAAATACAATAAGTCAACAAGACCAAGTCTTTTATCATTTTAATTAAATATATTTTAATTTTTTGACTGAACAGATTTAGGTTTAAAATCTAAAGCTGTTCTGTTATAAAGTACAATTGAAAAGTTGTTTTTTCCTATTAGAGAGAACCTTTAATTGTATTTTTCTTAAAGTTACTAGAAATGTACTTAGCACCACTGTAAAGTAAGCCATCGGTATTTTATATTCTTAATTTAAAACAATTTTGATCCTTTTTTCTCCCAACTTTTATTCTTTAAAATTTTTCCAACGTTTCGGCCCTCAGGATCAAAATTGATTTAAATTAAGAATAAACTAAACCACTCTTAAACAAGCATATATAAAATAATTAATCTAATATTTTATATTTTAACATTATTCAAAAATCAAATTACCTTGTTTTTATTTTATCAATAATTTTAAAATGAATAATTTATTTAAATCTTGATATAATCTATTTCATATTAAATTAATTTTATTAAATAATAATATTAGTATTAATTAGTTAGTCGATAGAAGTATAACAAAAATTACAAATAAAAAAATTAATATTAAATGAAATAATTGAAAAATAAAGTATAGTGTATATTGCCAATAATTATAACATGTTACAATTAAGAACATAAAAAAACAAAAAGTCAACTAGACCAAGTATTCAAGTATTTTATCATTTTAATTAACTATATTTTTATTGTCTTACCGAACTGTTTTAGGTATAAAATATAAATCTCTTTAGTCAAAAAATTAATTTAAATGTCGTAATTTTCCTAAAAGAGAGAACCTTAAATTGTATTTTTCTTTAAGTTAGTGGAAATGTACTTTGGATTACCGTGAAGTAAGTCATTGATGTGTTATATTGTTATACAATATTATATATATTTACTGAAATTATTATTGCATGATTTGACAGAAATTAATGACCTGGGCAGAATAGCCTGTATGAAGTTTTTGGAATGGTTAAATTATATGTTTCATAGTGAATTGAGTATATTGTCCCTGAAGATGGCCGAAA
>NW_027104938.1:442794-478119 GCF_000696795.3 Halyomorpha halys | reverse complement strand
TTCTGTAGGAAAGTGGTAGAACAGGCTGGTTCTCTGCACAACCAAGTTTAGCCAACTTGTCAGCTTGCTCATTACCGTCTATGCCAACATGGCCTGGTATCCATTGAATAGCCCTTCCTCTTTTCTTCATGATAATATTTTAAAATATGTTATAGTTTAATATTATTCAAAAATCAAATTACCTTGTTTTTATTTTGTCAATAATTTTAAAATGAACAATTTGTTTAAATATTAAATTAATCTATTAATTGTTCGATTTATTTTATTAAATAAGCAATCAAAATGTTTTATTTTAATATTATTCAAAAATCAAATTACCTGTTTTTTTATTTTGTCCATAATTTTAAAATTAAAAGTTTATTTATCTGACTTATATATAAAATTATTATTTATAAAATTGTTTAACTTTTTTTAAATTATTAATATGGTAGATGGATGATATGTACGAAGAATGTTCTACATAATATATTCGCTTTTTATCTGTTTTAGCCTTATTAAGATCTGGGACATGAGGAAAACTTATTCTTTCTGCAAGAGACTTCCTCAGCCAAAGTATGTAATCCCATATTATGGCACTTCTGGAAGAAATGGATACTCGAGCCTTTCTATAAGCCCTTGCAGGCTTCGCCTTTATGCTAATTGTATTGATAACAAGTTGTATTGTTACAATGTCGGAACATATAGTGATAAACCAAGTATGTTAACAAATGTTTTACGTTTCATTTGTTTTAGAAAAAATTTCTGTTTTTTCAACAACCATTTTTTTTTTTATTAAGTAAAATTCATTAATATCGTTTCAGGTGTGTTTATTACATATATTTAATGATAAATTAATTATCTATTGCATCTTTCTTATTTATCCTAAGTAAGCTAGTTGGAAATACACTTTATTAATAAATTATGATGATAACTTAAATTAAAAAAATTCTAATTATGATAATAATTTAAATAATAAATTAACACTTTATTAATAAAAGTATTTTAACAAATGTTTTATATTTCATCTGTTTTTAGTAAAATTTAGTTATTTTCTCTTTTAATAGATATTTTAATCATAAATTAATTATCTATTTCCTATCTATTGCATCATTCTTATTTAATATAGACTACTTGGAAATACATTTTATTGAGAAACTCTATGTTTATAACTTTATGATTTTAGTCATTTTGTATATATATATATTTTTTTTTTCTAAATGAAATGAATATCAATTTTGAGGTGTTTATAGTTTACCGTAGATTCGATATGAGGAGAAGATGGTTTCAAAGAAGTTAAACTTATTTATTACTATACTTATTTATTTCTATACCTGTTTTGTATCATAACTTGTCGCACTCCGACCATCTTCTCATATCGAATTTTAGTTTTATTTATCAATTTATAATAAGAAATATCCATTAAGTCTCAATTTTTTTTTTTATTTTCTTATTATTCCACTCCCACGTTTCAGCCATTCTCAAGAATATCTTATTCTAAATATCACAGCTACAATATTTTCATAAAATTTCAGGCTGTTCTGCCTTTGTCAGATTATATTTTAGTTTATCAATTTATTATTTCTTATAATAAATTCACTTTCTAATATAACCTTATAACTCTCTTTATCAACAATAAATTCTTTGTAGAGAGTTATAATAGTATATTAGAAAGTTTAAATGTAATAATAAAAGATAAAGTGAATTAGTTAGATAAGAAAAAGATCTATAAACTAAAGTATAATTTTACAAAGGCAGAAAAGTCTGCAATTTGATGACAACATTGTAGCTCTGATATTTAGAATAAGTTTTTCTTGTGAATGGCCCAAACGTAGGAGTTATAAGAAAACAAACATGTTGACACTTAATGGTTATTTTTTATTATAATTGATTTAAAAAAAGTCTCAAACAAGAATTCAAATTATATATAAATTAATTGTATTGTATTTTTTATAAATTAATTGTATTGTATTTTTTTTTTTCAGTTGCTGTTTATTCAGGACATCGTGTGTCGAGCTTTTATATCAAGAATTGTGTGAGTCCAGATGGACGTTATGTTGCAAGTGGCTCAAACGATGGAAAAGCTTATGTCTGGTCTGTGTCCAATCCATCAGTTCCTTTAGTCTCTTTGAGTGGACATAATGCAGAAGTAACTGGAGTCGACTGGTGCAAGGAAGGTGAACCAAAGGTATAAAAATGGAAATAATTTAAAATTCTGTTTATTTTAAGTATAATACAGTGTAATGTCAGTAATGCGAACTAATTACTGCAGGGGGGGATATTCGGATTACTGAAAAGTTCGGATTAAAAAAAAGCTATTAAAAAAAATGGTGTAAAAAAATTCAACAATATGAATATAAATAACTATTTTTATTTATTTAATTTTTTTTAACATATTATTTTGGAAATTTGACGGTTTGAAGTTTTAAAAAAATAAATCTTTTTTAAAGAAGTTTTTTTTTTTTTTTTATCAGACGATATGACTTTTATAACATCGCTGGTCACAAGCTGTTTATCGGACGGCTACAGTTTTGATTTCTTTTACATCCACAGTAATGCTAAGTGACGATTTAATTTGTTAAAATTATAAGATTGTTCATTTATAAGTGAAAAAAGTATAATTAAAAATAAAAAATACTCTTTGTATGGATTTATTTAAAAAGTGATTAAATAAAATGAGTTTCCAACAAAATTTGTATTATACATATTTCTACTATTAATTAAATTAGTTTGATAGAATCAAATGATTTATTCCAACAAAATATATTATGAACACCATCATAGGAATTAAATTAACCAATATCGAAACTGTGTAAAAATTTCCACTTTCTGTTTTCACAGTGATTATAATAGCTTGTCTCTAGATCAGGATGTTAAAAATGTACTTTACACATTTTTGAGTTTTCTCAAAAAAGCAACCTTTTTTTTTAATGCTAGTATGGATTACTGTTCAAAGTACCAAAATTCATATTACACTGTAATTTGAAATTTAAAAATTATTTAAGTTTTCACCTGAAGAAGAAAAAGAAATATAAACATAACTATGTATTAAGACACTTTTTTAAAATTTTTCTTCTTGTCGAGTGATAGTATTATTGATTCGCCTTCCCAATATTATTAGAAGGTTCTGTTTAAAAGTTGTCCTCTCATTCCAGATTTTCCACGGTAGTGCTACTCATAAACAGTTGTAATTATTCAATTTTGTCTTTCAAGTAGTTAACATGTTCTTGTATAGTTGTTAAATTGAATTAAAGGATTGCTGTCAAAAATTCTACTAGTTAGAAAATTATAATCCTAGAAAAATGAAAAAAACGGGCATTAAGCTCTTCTAACATCTGGAATTCTTACTAGAAACATTACTGACTCGTGGATGTTTTTGCCGAGTATACATATTTTAAGTGATGTTTACATTAGGATTTGTGTTGTTTTTGACCGAATCGGTAGTGTAATCAGATGTGTGTACTGATGCACAATACATGATGACATTTTGTTACTTTTTTTTTCTAGTTGAGTTTTTGATTGGAATCTTTCATTTATCCTAGGATAAATTTATTTATTAGTAATTGACCAAGCCTTCATATTGTTGAGAAGAACTGGTCTTTTTTTCAACCTCATACCACGCTTAGTCTCACCTTATTTCTTGCATCTTTTTTACTTTTGTAATTCTGATTATCTGACCTTTCATGTTCAATTTACTATCAGATTTCTGGTCTTGACATGGGTAACTGCCTTGCTCCAGATATCTCTAATATTGTCCTCAATGACCTACTCGATTCCATAATGCCGTTATTCTCTCAAGACATAATTTTTATTAAAAAATATGTTGATGATATATCAATTCCTTCCTTGTCCTCAGTCCTGACAGATTCCCTGACTTCCCCTCAGCCTTTATTACCACCCTCGCCTTTCGTTTACTGTTGAATGTGAAATTGACGATTCCCACCTTTTCTTGACCTACATATGATGAGGAATTCCAATGGCTCCCTATCCATAGGTTGGTATACCAAACCTACCTATTTTAGTAAATTCCTCAACTATTTTTCCTAACTTCGTTATTGCAAATCAATGTTTCTAAGAACCTTATCCATCAATCCCTTTCTCTTTTTATATTTTTTTATTTTTAAGGCAATCCGCAATAAAGATGATGTTTGTCTGGTTATCTACAGGTGACCAACCTATTTTAACTATCAAGTTTTTCATTTTGTGGGACCGCCACTTTAAGAAAAAGTCAGTGACCCAAGCCAGATACAAACAGGCGCCGCCAGCAGATCTCAGAATGATAGACCTAGGCCTAACCGTCTGTCCCATTATCTTTCTCACCCTCAGTATCACCAGACCAACATACAACGCATTAAACAGATTTAATTTAACCACAATTTCCCATCTAATGTGAAAAACAAACTCAGACTCTTACGTTAACTCTTCAGTTCCTCCTTAACTCAACCTACTCCTCCTCTTTTTCAGCTCAGGTCCCTTCCTTATATCCCCATTTTTTCTGGAAACTACTTATTTATATTATAGCCACTTTTTTGGTTATTATAATATCAATAACCAACTTTTTTTCATTTGTTTAAAAAAAAATAAGTAAAAAATATTAGTGAGTGGTTCTCATCTGATCCCTTATAAAGGACTGTTTTTCAATCTTGAATAGTTATAGCTTTTTAATCATTATAATATTTCGTTGCATAAAATTTTTGTTTACTTATTTTAAGATTTAGGATTCTTTAAAACTATGTAATTAATTTAACTTTTATCATTTATGGTTTATTAAAACAGATAGTTACCTGCTCTGATGATGCCACCTACCGTATATGGCGTGTTTATCCGCAAGAATTTGACTGCCACGACCCAACTCTTCGTGGATGGGCAGAGAGATACAGGGTTAGAGAAATAGGCTCTTTCAGGAATTCATTGAAAAGAAAATCCTATTGCAGTAGACATATCGACTTGGGTAAGCAACATAAATCACTCTTACTTCTATATTCACTTTAGTTTATTCATTAGATTATTGTTAAAATATACCTAAACAAAACCATCAAGTCTCTTAAGCTATTCTTAATAAATGACCTAGAAGTGTTTTGAAAATTCAAGCAGTATCAAAACTGTAATATTATTATTAGAAGATGGGAGGAGGAGAGAGAGGGAAAGGGTGCAGCCAGGAGAGAAGAACAATAATAATTGATACTTATTGTATTTGAATGTTCCAGCCCGAATTTCAGGCATTCTTCAGGGCCTCATTTAATAATTTTTGATGAATATATTTTTAAAAGTCGTAGCTTCGTTTACTTATTTATGTTGTTTTTCTTTTCTTTAATTTATTTTTGTCTACTTCATTTTTCCTTAAGTTTATTTTTTTTTATTACTTAACATTTCCAACCCACAAATAATAACACATTGCAAGCGTTAACAGTTACGTTGATTACATAGAAAAATGAGTGTGTATATTATTGTTGAATTATATTATCGAATACAAGGCTTTCACAATAATTTGTTAGTTGTTGCATTCCATCGCCCAACTTCGAAATCTGTTCAATTTTTGCCCTGGCATAAAATTTTTGTGTTATATAAGATGTATTTCAATTCTCGGCTGAAGGTCTCCTAATATGGTTCAGTCTTTTATTTGACTACAATGGTAGTTGGTGTGAGATTGACTGACCCTCCATCTAGTTTTGCGAAACGTAGAGAGAATTTTATTTATTTTTTTAAAGTCTATATCGATAACATATTTTGTAATATTCAAAAATTAAATAATTTAAAACTTATTCTCATATCTAAAATATAGTTTTGAAGATGACAAGGCCAAATAAAAATATTAAATATTAAATAAATATGAGAATTTTTATTTTTAATTATATATAATATTATAGACAATTAATCTCAGGGCGGGTTTCTAGGCAATCAGAACAGTCAACTTGTTTATTAACTACCTTTACAAATATACTTAAATTCTATTTTGTACAACACTAACCAATTTATACAATCTTCTTTTGATGATGGAAGGTTTTCTTTGTCTTCTTATTCAACAAACTAACACTTGCTGTAACCAATCTTTCAGCAAACGAACACTGACTGTTGTTAACAAAGCATTTGTCCTCTAAAAGTTTTCACTTATCTCATTCATCTGGGGATCCAGAACAAAAAATCCCTTATTCTTCTTGGGCGACTCTTCGATGTCTTCTTATTCAAGATGTCTACCCTTGAGCTAGACAAAAGATGATGACCTCCTGCATCTAGGTAACATCTGCCCACCCCTAAACATTGAATCAAACAAAGAAAGTTTTCTTCCTTCCCCTTCTCTGGGTGTTCTCAACATCGATTGTAGCACTACGGTTTTGAGTTTTTTCCTATGATTTCCTTTATGAATAATTTTCTTTAATACTTATTCTAAACTTCCATTTTTCTTAAATGTACTGTAATTTCAATTATGATGGGAAGTTAAATTAAATTTTTAAAATATTTGAATCCGCTCAACATGACCGCTATTCAACAAACTTTTTGGAGGACACACGCCGCCATCTTGGATTTTATTTTGAATAACAATCTTTCCACTCCATATTTGACTGAACAAAATTGGTTAGCTTTCTTTTTGGTTTAACAAAGCAAATGAACAATATTGAAAGACTACATAAAATAAAAACTTATTAAAAATCCTTTATACATAAAAGTATACTATTTACTCAAAAAGAGTATATTACTATTTATTAGTTAAAACTAAAAGCATGTAAAATTGTGTAAGGAACATTGCTAATGACGTTAATTTTTTAAGATATGAGAGCTGCGTCAAAGGCCACAAAGATAGACTAGCACAAAAACAATATGGTGGAATATTTTTGTGATCAAATTTTTTTTTTCTAAACTTATTTATTTTTAGATTTTTAAGAACTATACATTTTACATTTCTCTACACAGGATAGAGATACTAAAGTTCTTTGATACTGAAAGGGTTAAATAAGTTCCTATTTTCATAAATATTTTAGAAAAGTACTCAATGAGTTTTTGGTAATTTATATATGATGAATTATACTGTATTTTATATTCCAATGAAATTGCAAGTTAACCTAGAAGTAATTAAAAACTATTAAAATTTTCGATCATCTTTTATTCAGCGCTCAATATCTTGAAAGATTCTTACTGTAAAAAAAAAGTATTACATCCTTATAAGTAAATTTGCTGGTTCATATTTTAGCTATTTGTAGTGTATTAAGAGAGAGTGGTGAAATTTTTGTCTATCTGTTTTTCAATCATTTTTACACAATCCTTTGCCAGAAATTAATTTGCAAACACTTCGAGGTACAACTGTTTGGAATGATATTTTTTTTTAGTCTATTAATATTTGATTGTGAATGTTTACAAATGAGGAGAAGATGGTTGGGGTGTGGTCCATGAAGATCGCAACTAAGCAAAAACTTATTTATTAGTGCCAACGATTCGGCCAGAATTTCAGGCCTTCATTAAGGCCAAGAACAGTAAACAAGATAACGACTATAATTTTTCTTCTGATTAAAAAGTATTTCAAGTTCTACTGATTTTTTTACCAAAATTAGAAATTATTATATTTTAGTTGTTTATTTACGTTGTAATCTGTTTTAATTTTTTAGTCCCCAGACGTAATGTGGAAATGAGGAGTTTCGTTAATGATGAAGTTAAGCAAGCTGAGAAGAAACCTTGTTTAAACAATTCTTTAGGTTTGTTACAATGTTTTATTTTTCTATTTATACTTTTTTTCTATATGTATATTTTTAAAAAATGGAAATATGATATTGCAGTAGTATATTCAAATTAGATCAATATTTGACGACATGGAAACATTTTTTTGAAATAATGTTAATATTATTGTCAGTAATTTTAGAAACCTAATTATATTTGTTATAATTAATATAGATACAGGATTTATTTTTTAATTTTAGTTTTAAAAACTAAGATTTTACATCTGTGTACCAACAGAAAGAAAATATTAGCCACCATGATGGTTTCATATGTGACGTCATTTAGACATAAACAAACAACACTGATTTTGCTAGATATTTACACTGTTTAGCTGTTTTTATATTATTACATATTTTGCTGTTAAAATTAAAAAACAAAACAAAAAAAGATGGGATACGGTTTCATGAAATAAGGTACTGCACAAGAACGATAAGGAATATAACTCATAATAGATAATTGTTTAAGTAATGAAGATTAAGAAAAACAAAATAGTGTAATACAACACTCATACTGCGTAGATAAGTCTAGCAAATGTTTATGTCAAAATTACGTCATGCCAAAACAAAAATGGTGGCTAGCTTTTTTGCCCTTTCCAAAAAAAAATCAGTAGAATTATCATTATCAAATAAGTGATACAAGTTCTTTAAAAAAAATTGTGGAATATGCAACAATGTCTTTATTTTGTTCATGGCAACAATTTACAATTTTTAATATTTCGATCATTTCCATAGATATATACTATATATGTGTATACTCTATAGTAATAAAATAAAAGGAATTTTTAATAGTTTTTACTTATTCTCAGATCTAAAAATATAGTTTTTAAGATGGTAAGGTTAAATAAAAAGATTAAATATTAAACAGATATGAAAATTTTTCTTTTATTATAAATAATATTATTAGACTCATAATATCAGGGCGTGTTTTTCTAGGAAATCAGAACAGACACTTAGCTACTAATAACTGAAAACTTAATAGCTTATTTTACCAAGTTTGTGGAGTACTACTTAAATTTGATAAAATAGGCGGCCAACTAGAAAGTATGATGTACATATCATGTTAAAGAAAATATTTGGAACCAATTAAAAAATCATAATTTAAATAGATTATGAATGAAACCTAAACTTAGTCTGAATTTGATATTCAAGTATTGTATACAGTATTTATATTGTATACATTTTATCTTGTGTATTGTATACATGAATTAAAAAAAATATACAATGACCGATATTGGAGTGCTTGTGTGATTAATTGAATATGGAAGAACTGTTTTAGTATATAGTGAAATAATTAATGATTAAAATTTATAAATACTTATCATAAAAGTATGTTGATTAACTACAAAGGGAATAAGAAATAATTTATTGTTTTATATTTTCTTAAAAAAATAAATAAAAAATTAATGTAATTATAAATTAATGTAAAAAATTGTTTTCAGACTTGTCTAGCCTCACAGCTGATCTTCCCAACTATGTTGTGGATGGTGTTTCTCCGCATGTACACCATTGCAGATCTTCTCCCAAAGTCAAGGATGCCAACTGGTTAGAAAAATTAAAACAGAAAGCTGCGGATATTAGCAAAAGATCTCAAGAAAGTAGCAGCCCGGTTCGCAGAAAGCCTAGTCAGAAGAGCAGTGCCAAAGGGAGCATCCTTCGTTTCTTCAAAGTTTCCACTCGTCAGCCGACTTGCGAACAGGCGAGTAACTCGACCACTGAAACCAAAAATATTACCAAATCAGTAAATTTGCCTTCCTAAAACTGCCATGAACGGATTTTTTAATATTTTGTGAATTTTTAACAAACAAAAAAATGGTGTTTTAGTCAAAAGATGTTAAAAGATATTGTTATGTTTGATAATTTGTTAGAAGTTTTTTATTTAAAACTTGTTATTATCTAATCTTAGTTCATTATTTGGAGACCTGAATTATAAGAGTTAAAGTACGCCAGTATTTATTTTTTTATGATATAATAGCTCGATATTATAGTTTACATTTTTATAATAATCATTAGGTATCATTCGTAGATATCAAGCTAGTTTTTATTTTATTTTATTTTTTTTTAAATTACAAGCAGTAAAAAAAAGTTTGTTGTAAATTAGTTAATTTCTCAATGGAATGTGTAAATGTCTTCAGTTTACTGTAGTGCTTTAGTTTTTGAATTTTGTATGTAATATTTTTCTTTTTCTTTGCTAGTCTTTCCATTATGTATATATTTGTATATTTTTTTAATTATTATTTTTATTCTCCTGATATTAGTTAATGACCCAAATTTCTTCTATTAAGCATTTAAACATGTGATATTAATCAATAACTAGACTGAATCATTCCGTTTATATTTTAGTTTTGTTGGTATTGTTTGGTGGTATTACAGGGGATTTTGCCATCTACGCTTACATTATCTTTCATTTATATTATTTAAGATTACTTGATATAATTTATAAACTTATTACAGTACAAAACATTAATGAAACAAGTCGTCTTTTATAGATCAAGGTGGCCTAACAGTCAAGAGATTGATTTTGGCCTAACAGAAAACATTTTGATAAAAACTCATTCCTAGGGGAGTATGGAAGGTATTATTCCTTTTTTTCGCAGGACCTTTTTGAATTATTAGAGAAACTATGCTTCCTCAATTTCCTTTAAAAATTGTTTTTCAAAGAATCATTTTTTGTTTTTAATTATTAATAGTGTAGTATGGCTTAAATGCTTTTAAAGCTCCTACAATTTTTGAAGTATCGCATTTCTTTTATTACAATTAAAGTAGTCCTACTACAATAATAAAAAAAAACAAAATATAATAGAATCATAATGTAGTAGCAAATTAATAAAGAAACGTAAACTTTGGTATAGCTACTTATAATTTCTTTTAAATATTATCATAATTATTTGGGTCAGTGATTTCTTTATCTGTTTAGATGAAGCGTTGTCAAGTAAACCTATCTGCCAGTGAGCTTAAGTATCAGAGGTCAATTTGAATCCAATATTTAAACCCACCCCATTAAATCAAATTTCACAATAGACTAAAAAATAACTGAGAAATGAGAATTTATAGAAAGAAAAAAAACGAATGTTTTTACTGGCAAACTTTAGTATTGATAAATAGGTTTTGTGTACAAATATTAGAGGTCTTATTCTCATACAGTCTAGATTTTAGAGTTTTTAGAAATTTTATATTTTGTCGTGGACTTAGTGGATTTTAGCATAACTATCGGTTGAAACTAATTGAAGATGACATCCTTTAAAGTATCAAAAAATTAATATATCTTTTGAACCATATTTTCTTCATGTACAATAGGTATACTCTGATAATTCTGCTGATCAATTTGTAATAATACATTTTACTATTTATAAATATTTAATACTTTGTAGAAATTTTGGTTTTATGCAATATTTTAATGTGTTGATGACTATCTCAAAAAATATCTTTTTGAACTGAAATAATTTTTCTAAGGATTATAATTTTATAAATCAATTATATTATTTGAAGGGAAATTCCTTTTTTTGGCTTCTTAAAATCTTTATTACAATGGACGTTTCGAACTACACCAGCTAACCTTCAACCTGCCATGATAACTCACATTTAACGATTAAAAAAGACTATGCTAACATAAAATTAGTTTTAACTAACAACATAAATATACGATACATATTTACAGAATCTGCACAGTTTAATTCCATTCTACAATGCATTTATATATTTTTTAGTTTTTTAAAAATCGTCAAATTTTGTTAATACTTATTTCAATCTTTATTTATCTTTTCATAATTATGTGTTAATAGTTGACTGTAGATTGATATGAGGTGAAGGTGGTCAGGGGTGTGGTCAGCAAAGATACACGAATAAGCAAAACTTATTTATTTGCGCCAACGTTTCAACCTGAATTTCAGAACTGAAAAATTAATCAAGATAACAACCTTAATTCAGAGAAAAATATAAATAAAATAATATCAAACAAACTTGGAAATAGAGAAAGAGAGAAAAACTTTTTAAAAACAACAAAGATATGCTAGCCAACTTCCTTGGTTTGCTACTAATTCTATAGAGTATACTTATTCAAATCTAATCAGACAATATTTTTTTAATCTTACAACATATATGTCATAACATGTAAACAATATATAATAACAATATATCACTTTTGTTTTCCTTTCTTTTTTGTTTCATTGCTTTAGTTCTTTTGCATTATTTTTTTTTCTTATGGTTTATTAATTTTTTTTGTTAATCAATCTTTTTTATATTTCTTCCTTTTCTATCCTTTTTTTTTTTGTTTATATTTTCTCTTTCAATCTAATGTGACTCCTATTTTTTTTTTCATTATTTTCTCCTCTTTAACATAAATAAAACACACCAATACAAAATACAACTAATATTCATTTTAAATAAATAAGAATATAACTTAAAACAAATTAAAATAAAACTTAAATGTCTTATGAATTGCACAGTACAATTTATTTTCGAGATCAGCAGAGATATGTACATAACCCAGTATTACGCCGAGCTGAAGTGGCTCTATCCATCCTTCCGATGCCAGTATTTCCTAGCTTCCTTTTTATTCCAAGCAATTAGTACTTAACGCCCCTCCTATATCCTAGAAAACTTGCAATTGAAATTCTCTGTCCAATCCCGTACTACCAGGTCCAGTTTATCTGACATCTATCATCCACTTCATTGAACTGCTACCTTTGATAAATTGTTTTTTACCCGAGCTGCATATCTCTGGAACTCCATTCCCTCTAACATACATCATGTACCAACCCTTCCCTCGTTTAAATCTCATATATACCTTTTGCTTCACCAATCTGACCCATTATTATAATAGTACAGATATTTTGTAATTAGCTTTTTGTTTTGTTTTTATTTAGTCAGTTAGTTTTTTAATTAATCTATTTTTTTTCTCTCTATGTATAAGTTATAATAAACTGTGGCCACACTGGCCAATAAATGTTATTATAAAATTAAAATTGCCTATCTAATTGTTCTAAAGGGAACTAATCCCAGAATAATAAACTATTTTCCATTTAATAACTCCTAATATATATATGTATGTCATATACTTGATAAAAGTAGTGATTATATGTATACATAAAAAAAAAAAAACAGATATAAAAAAGTAACAAATATATGTGAAAATAAAAAAAAATATATACAAAAATAATAAGAATATATACAAAAAATATAAAATAACAATAAATTAAGTAGTTAGAAGATTTTACTAATGGAAGATAAAATATAATCTTATAGAGGTAAGAATTATGCTAAACAAATTATAAAAAAGTTTTTAAAAATCAGACAGTGCTCATGGTAATACAGAAGTAACCACAATGAAATGGGGGGGGGGGAGGATTTACTTACATCATTATTTACATATTTTATTAAGTTTATTTAAATTACTCATTATTTATATTTTCTTCCTCACCTTTCATTATATTTCTTTATTTACATGAGCACTCTGATTTTTAATAACTTTTTTTATCATTTATTTTGTATGGTTCTTACATCTATAATATTATATTTTATCTTCTGTTAGTATAAACTATTATCTACTTAATTTATTGTTACGTATATTTCCAACTTTGTTTGTTATTATTTTATATTTCTCTGAATTAATTCCTGAGATTCAAGTCAAAATGTCGGCTAAAATAAATAAGTGTTGCTTATTTGTGTGTCTTTGTTGACTATCTTAATATTGTATACTTTTCTTATCCACTACGTTTTGTTTAGTTAACCTTAAAACAAAGTTCCTTGTGGGATATACACATATCGTCTATCTAACATAAAATTTTTATAACCTTATCGCCTTCATTTTTTAATATTTGTAAAAATTGAATAACTTTTTTTAAACAATTAAAAATCTTACTTTGATTTAACCTAGTTTATTGCTAAAATCTAATTATCTTTAGCATGCTTCTTGTAACAAGGTTGAATCTGGACTGCTGTACTTTAGTGTGTTGTTAGAAATAAGATTTGCTATTTATTATTATTTTTTTTAAATTAACTGATGTCTATTCATTTTTTTAATTATAAATCTATTTTGTTTAGTATGTTTATAACCTTGTCATAAGATGCCTAGGTCAATCAAAAATTGGGGTGAACTGACTTTTTTCTCCTCTTGGACTCTTGTATTATCAATTGTTTGAGCTGTTGGTAATGAGACTAGCAGCGTAACCTGGTGAAAAACTTTCTCACCTTTAGTTGAAACTAATAGCTAAAATTGCCATGGAAACAATATTTATTCATCAGTGGTTCATTCATGAATAAGGATCGTATCCATGGCAACTTCAGCTAATTTTTGCCCATCTCTAAGAGAAAGCAATTAAACACTAAACCTTGCATGTTTTACTTTTGGCATCACCCCTGTAATGTACCATTACGTTTTTTCAACTGATTCATATTTATTTAAATTAAGTGTTAAGTTGCTTTTGATGTTAATAATTGTTAAAATATTAACAATAAAAAAAAAGATAATTAAACATTTATGTATTGTATGTCTAAAAGTGAGTTTTAAGGCTTGTCTATGTACTCAGTGCCATGTTCACTGTTATTGATATTATAGAGTAGTTATGGAAGTGTAATCTATTTATGTATGTAATGTTCATCAGCTGTTCCATAATGATGTTTTGAATATGTGAGACATGTATCGCAATCTGTGATGTTTCATTTTAAATTAATTATTGTTGTATTTATTGTTGTCATCATTTGAATCTACATTACTGCCATTTGTCTTATGAATGTGTGGATGTTTTATAATAAAAATAAATACAGCTCAATTTGTTTTGTTTATTTTTTATAACATGATTTCTTATGGTAAGCTTCGGAAGTAAAGTAGTAAACTCCCTTAGTAATGATTTTCTACAGGTTAAAAGTAAGGTAATTAAGGAAAAGATGGTGCAGGTAGCTGTAAAAAATATTTCAAAAGAATAAAAATTTATTTTAAAAACAAAATATCTTTTGATCTGTATCTCTGAACTGCTTATTTTTCTCCGTTGTTGGCCATTATCAGCGAGACACAATTATTGATATGTAATAACCATTCCTATATGACAAATGTCTTTATGTAATTTAGCAACAGCTGTGGTGATACATGATCTCTTCAAATGATGAGGGACAGAGAAGCGGTTGACACCTTTCAATGCTAAGGAACCTTTCTTTGGAAATCTATTAAAATAGGTTTCGCCTGCTGGCTTTGTTGGTAGGCAGGTCAATTATAGTTTATACACAACACTTGTAGTCCCATGTAATGCATTCTTCTTGGGCGTGAGGAAAAAGATTCCAAAAAGGCCAGACCCCTGAGAACAAGTGGAGTACAGGAGACTTAGGACTGGAGAGCAAAGAAGAGGATAGATACACTTCGACAAGAATTCTTAAGAAGGGCTATTCAGACCTGGAACACGCCTGGCTAAGACACACCACAACATGCATCACCCAAATCAGCAGCTATTTAGATGTAATGGGTATTAATTTATAATGTAATCGATATTTTATGGCAAACCATACTTATCTGAATCATTCATCAATCATTTTATAATTTCTATATAAGAAGATGGTCAGGGTTGTGGTCAAAAGTGAAACAAAAATAGTTTACAACTTTATTTTCCAACGTTTCGCCCCACTTTGCAGGGCTTCATCAGGGCTAAAAGATACAAAATGAAACTATGTTAAGATACAATGATAGGAATAAAAATACAAAGATAAGATACAATGAAAAGAATAAAAAACAAGTAACAAATGCAAGAGTAAAAGTTTCATATAAAAATACATAAAATATAAAGCTAAAAAAGTACAGGAGATGCATATAAAACAAAAACAATACGGGAGAAAAAAAAATATATATATATGTATAAATATACAGAGATAAAATAAACGTCATGAAAGAATAATAAAATTAAAAATAATGATATAAAATGACAATAAACGAGCAGAGAGCCATATAGGACAACATACCTGTCCAAATGAATAAGTTGAACAGACAGAAACATTGAAACACAGAAAGCGGAAGTGGGGAGGAGGTAGGATGCAAGCTGTATAACGGTTTTATAACGAATTCAAATACGTCGCGTATACAGGAAGTAGTGATAAAAATATGACAAAAAATGATAAGAGAAAAATAAGCCCTGCAAAGTGGGGCGAAACGTTGGAAAATAAATAGTTGTAAACTATTTTTGTTTCACTTTTGACCGCAACCCTGACCATCTTCTTATATATCAATTTTTACGGTTAACTATATATACATATATAGTTTATAATTTCATTTTATTGCACTCAAATGTAAATGAACACTTTGTTCCTTGATATAGTTTATATACTATTATATTACCCAATATCACCCCTTATTAAATTTATATATTTTCAATATTAACAATATTTTATAAATATATTTAATTAGTAGACACAAAAGCCTTTGAAAAGGAATTCAATAATAATAATAGTTATATAGGGCACAAATAATCTTAATAAATATTGGTATATTTGGATAATTGCCTTCAGCGATTATCCTGGCATCCCGATCAACGAAAGTTATACATAGCAAATGTAATGTTTATTTATTTATGAAAACTGTTTAAAATTAAATTGGTGCAATGAGAAAAATAATTGTGTCTTTTCAATAATGGGCTGAGGGCCAAAACAGAGACAAATAAAATAAAGTTTTTTTATTTTTTTTTATTTATTACTATTTACAACTGTACAAACTCCTCTTCTCTGTACAAACTCAAAACCGTCCTCTGTAGACGGTAAGTTTTTTGTCCAGATGTAGTCCGAGGTAGCGGATCTGTTTGGCAGGGGTAAGATCAGCATTATTAAAGGAGACTGTACGGCAGTTGGTAGGTTTACGCCGAAGGGTAAAGGTGATTTGTTGGGATTTATTTTAATCCTCCAATTAGGATGCCATTCTTCAAGGGCTGTGATATGGGATTGAAGAGTTTGAGATACAATCAAAGGGTTATTATTAACTGCGAGCACTCATTTATCATTGGCATACGTGGTAAGGATAGTATTAGGATTAGTTGGGATGTAGTGTAGATGATAGGACCGAGGATACTACCTTGAGGAACACCAGCGGACTGAGAATAGAGGGATTAAAAGGAGCTATTGTGGATTACATGGAATAATCTATAAGTGAGAAAGAAGCGGATGATGAGAAAGTATGTGGGAGGTAGGAATTTACAGAGTTCGTAAAGTAGTCCCGGGTGCCAGACTCGATCAAAAGCCTATTCTATATCAAAAAGACTCCCATGCAGTACATTCTGGCTCCAAAGAAGATGAGACAACGTCCACCACACGATGACATCGCTGGATAGTGGAGTGGGATGTTCGGAAACCAAACTGGTGATTAGGGATTATATGATTGGAATCTAGGATGGGGCATAGGCGTTTTAAAATGAGTTTTCAAGGCTTTTGCCCATGATCATTAATAGTGAGATAGGACAGTAGGAGGATGGGAAAAAAAAACTTTAAAAAAACTATTTATTTATTTACAAATATATTTGTTTTGGCCATGTTAGAATTTGCTGTCTGCTTACCCAATGAGCAAATATGCTAGCATGGGAAAGAAAACAAATTTATTTTCAAACATATTACAAAATGAATTAAGCCAGTGTAGTAGATAGTCTTCAAAAAAATGGTTTTGAATTTTGAGTTTCTTGTGGAAATTACTGAAATATGTGGCAGTCACTGTGATGAAAAGGGATTTCTTTGTATAATGTAATTTAAAAGGGGGTACTAACAATGTTTCTGAGTACTTTGGATTGGAATGATTGCATTAGACTTTTATATCTGTTTCTCATAACTCAATTCTTTCAACCAAAGTGGTTTTATGAATACTATATAAATGGTTAGTTTATTATTCAATAATTATAAATGCTTGTCGTCATGTAGGTTTCTAGGAAGAAGTCTGGAGCCATAGGTTCAGTTTTCTTTTACATCTTCTATGGCTTGCCGAAGTCAGTGTTTTGTTGTACTAGAAACCTAAATAAACTACTATGTCAGAATGTGGTGTTGGTATTATTATAAAACATTTGAGGACAAGATTTGTGTTTTGGTGTGAATGTGGAGAACAGGATCTTCGATTCATTCATCTTTGTTTTTTATCTTCCATCTTCTGAAAAAAAAAAAAAAAAATGGTGATAATTGGTGCAGTAATGAATTACAAACTGACAAAATATACTAGTGAAGAATTGACAGAAAAATTTATAAAAGTAATAACAAATTTAGTTAAAAAGAAAAGAGATTAAAAAGGAAATCTTTAAAAAAATATAAAGTAATGACAAAGAAATCTAGAATTAAAATAATGGAGGAAAATGATAACCTAATTAAAAAAAAGAAAAAGTTAAGGTCAAAGAATGTGATCACAAACTTTTTTTCAAAATTTATTATGAACAACTTTATTAAGATTGTTTATTTATTTTTTTAGTGGAATCCATTTTTAATTATCAAGTAGCAATAAAAAATTATTGGGGGAAATACATCTTATTTCTTACTACTAGAAACTTTGTAGAACTTCCCCCAAAGCTTTTTATTATCTTGAAACTTAACAAGAACAAAAGTGGTTTGACTTAAGCCACTTTTGCACTAAATAGTTTATTTAGTTTAATCTAAATAGTTTTAAATGGAAGTACATGTTTAGTGTGTACATTAATATAGACTCGATATTAATATCAATGTACATTAATATAGACTCGATATTAATATCAATGTACATTAATATAGACTCGATATTAATATCAATGTACATTAATATAGACTCGATATTAAAACTTTGTAAGAAAGTACTTTTGAATATGAAACCAGACCAATGGTTGCGCTAGGAGGTGATTTAATATGTATATATTTCTATTTTTTTTTTTTTTTTAAAAGGGTAAAGGAAATTAATTTTCAAACATGGAATACAGTTTAAACTTGTATTTCATGCTTACTTAACAATTTAATGGAGTTTTATACTGCTTCTAAGGTAAACTAGAGGAAGTGAAATTTGGTGTTTTATATTTCAAGAGAGAAAAGCACTGGATAAGTTTCTAATGCTATCTTATGGAACTCTTCAATGAATGAAATGCAATGAAAAATCATAGAAAAAGTTTGCATTTTTGACTTCAATTTACCATGTTATTTTTGAATAGTCTATATAGGTAATCAAGCATTGTGTCTATTTACCCCAATTTTAAGGGAAAATTGGAAATTTTGACAAAATATATAAAATATTTTTTTAAATGAATTAATCTGAAAATTTGGTAAACATTTGAGTATAAAAGATCAACTTGTGTAAAAAATTGAAGAAAAAAATTTCTGAAATTAAATAAAAATTAGTCGTATTATTGAATAGCTGATAAATAGATAACAATGAGTATTTATAAATGCCATTAGCAACAATGCAACTACCTTTAGATCATTGTTAAAATTATGATTATTAAAAATAATGTTGTAGAAGTGATTAATTACATCTCCAATAACCTTGATTAAATACAAATCAACAACAATTTTGATATAATAATAATTACAGTACGGATGGATGGAAACAATACATTTTTTTCTCCTGAATTTTCATAATCAAGTGAAAGTAAAATGTTTCCTTAGGCTTTGTGCTCGTTAGATAAAAATTTATGTATTTTTTAAACATTAAAATCCAGTAACTATGAATTATTCCTAAAATATAGAAACAATTTTCATATGGCATTAGATGACAAAATATATAAAATATTTTTGTAAATAAATTAATCTGAAAAATTGGTTGTAAAGGTTTGGGTATAAAAAATCAATTTATGTAAAAATTAAATTAATGAAATTTTAAGAGATATTTACCCTGGTTTATATCAGCTGAATTTTGAGAAAATAGTATATTTTTTGTTATGCTAAAGTTTTTTTAAACTGTAATTTCAATTCTTTTAAAATTTTTTGAGGTTAATCACTTCCATCTTTGAATGAATTATTGACTATTTATTCATAACATTGTACAACGTTTCGGGACCACTGTCCCATATTCATGCACTGTTTTTTTTTTTTTATAAAAAACCTCATGATTTCCCATGTCATCATGAAATGTTGTACAATGTTATGAATAAATGATTCATTCAAAGATGGAAGTGATTAACCTCAAAAAATTTTAAAAGAATTGACTCACCAGACTTCCTAGAGAGATAATCCAGATGTAATTTCAAATATTTTAGTAAAACTTATGCTTGATATGAAGCAGATAGGTTTGTTTTAATTTGATACAAGAGATGAAAGATGTTTAAAATTATTAAAGTAAACAAAAATCGTTGTTTTCGAAGTAAGAGACCTTGACTAAAGAGGGTGTTGTAGGAAGTTTTATAATTCTTGAGTGAAGAGATTTTGAATTTCCCGCTCCCAAGACGGTGTCAAGCGCACAGCTTAGTCTAAGTTCGTGGGAGTTCTGCTTACAATAGCACGTAACATGTTATTAAAATCTTACTAAAACTTAAAATATTAAAACTGTGTCCTTTTACCTACGTTTCCTTGCGTAATTTCTCAAGACGAAGGTATTAACTCCTTGTTTGTTTACTAGGTCACCTCTGAGCAAGTCGACCATTGTTGTTGGCCCAGAGGAAGGCTACGATATTCATTCATAACTCCAGTAGGACGTAGTACGTCATGGAAGAGAGTGGATCCGGAGACGCGAACACATTCTGGAACGAGCGTACTGGAAGTAATTTCTGTTGCAAGTTGTGATGGGAGGATATAACACTTTACTCACCTTGGCAGCGGTGTCATTGGTCGGTTCGTTCTCTATTCTGAATTGCTACGTGTACTTTTCTTCTCCTTCTAGGGAAGTACAAGATGTGGAGCACTGGTTGGAAGAGAACAAGTTGAACCATCTCAAGAAGTTGTTCAAGCACTTAGGTAAGTACCTTGGTTCTTTTTTTTTTTTTTCTCTCTTAAGGAACGAACTAAAGTATTCCATACAGATAATCCTGACAAAACTATAACTTGACAACTGACCCATATGAAAGACTATACTTTTGAAACCCCCTCCTTTACACTTGTTCATGATCGATCTGCGCAGAGGATGGCAATCGCAAACGCGCAAGACTCCCAGAAACAGCTCAGTTTTCCGACAGGGCCTAAACACACACAGTCTCTCCCTCCTTCACCGCCCCCATCCGGGCATGACAATAAACACGTGATATCCAAGCAATAAATCCCCCCCTCACTGAACATCCTATCCTAAAAAAACACACCCACGATGATTGTTTTCTGAATGTCTGAGTGTGAATGCGGTTTTGAAACAAAAAAAATTAAGATAAAACAAATTTTAGGTTTTACAAAAAAACTAAACAAAAACACAAAAAAAAAATTAATAATTAGGGTCCAAACGTTCCGTCTGAAACCGTCCAAAAAATATTTGCCAATATGAACGATGAAATTTGTTCTATCGCTATGACAACTATGCGTTCGTCCGATAGTAACTCTTCAGGTAAATTTATGAATATTCTACACAATTTTATTTTTTTTTATCTCTTTGCAGTACTGCCACAATGTAAATAAGCAGTAGATATATCAAGCCAGTAGTTTTTATTTAGTTATTTTGCAATTAAAGTAGTGTATTCCTAGAAATGCACAATGTAGAACATAGTTTGCGGTAAAATAATGAATTTTTATTCCGAACACAAAATATTTTCTATTATTTTCCTCAATTTTTCGTATTAATAAATAGCTGATACATAGAATGCCAACAATGAGTATCTATAAATGCCGTTAGCAACAATTTATCATCTTTAGACCATTAGTAAAATTATAATTATTTTATTTTAAAAAGTGATTAATTACATCTCCAATAACCTTGATTAAATAAACCTTCAACAATTTCGATATAATAATAATTACAGTACGGATGGATGTAAAAACTATTTTTTTCTCAACTTGTGTTCGTTAGATAAAGGTGTATATAGCTTTTAAACATTATACTAGCATATATATATTTTTTAAATCCACTGACTAATTAAAGATTAATTCTCCAAATATTGAAAAATGTGTTCATGTCATTAGATGACAAAATATGCTCATGTGTCAATTATTAGACAAAATACACCATATGATATAATGAAAAAATATAGCTGATTTGCTAGAAAAATGGCACATATGATAAAAATATTTTCTTTTGGTTTTATTTTGAAATAGACGTGTACGAAAGATATTACCGTAGACAGAGGTCTCTTTATCTACTGTATTCCCTCTATAGACTGCCTAAAGCTAGTAGGATTGTCAAAAAATTACTACACTTTACGGTTTAATATATAGAACACGCCAAATACAAAATGAAATATTTTATTTTTTAAGACGTGTCACTATTTCAAGAAAAAGAACCATAGGTCATTTACGACCAATTTTTTTTTTTTATTCATTTAGAAAATTGCATCCAATATGGTTCGGACCAGATGACATCTATCCCTCGGTGCCAAAATAACATATCAAAATTTATTAATTACAATTAATTAGGGCGTTGTGAAGGCGACTACAATTTATAAGCTAGAGCAGTACAATATGGATTGATCTCTAGTAATAAAACTAATTATTCAATTAATAAATACTAAAAAGAAAATAAAGTAAAAAAATAAGTATTAAAAAAATTTATAATAATATAAATAACTGAAATGACTTTGAAGCGAATAATAATGCAGTAAATTTACAATTAGTGAATTAATATAATTATGAGAATAAAGATGATACAAGAATATGATAAAAATAAATATCTAGTAATATCTAAATAAATAATATCTATAACTAAGCACACACATACATTGCTAATTCTAATCGTAAGGTAATGAATAATGATGTGGGGTTAAGAAAAAGTACAGGGAGATATGGTCATTCAGTGAATGAAAATCAATTATTGGGAATCATAGAAGTAAGAAAGTACCCAGTCAAATATTTTTTTTTTTTTAGTTTTCTTTGTGGTTGATTTATTTATTTGTTCTTCTGGTTAGTCATTGAGCAGATATGGTACCATATAGTTTGAAGTACGTTTACCAAATATATTCTTAAAGGGTGGTTAGATAAATTTAATTTTTTTTTCTAACATTTTTTAGATATATTATTTCTTTTCTAAATAAATTTTTATCTATAAATATTAAGATAATTTAAAAAAATAAAATAGTTTAGGTAGTAAACTAACAACGATTTTAAGATTTTCTTCTTTATATCTGCCGTGTGTCATTACAGTATTGACACTGTTCTTAATATTCGATGCTTAGTCATATACCATTTTGTTGACAAAATTTGCCTTATATCATGATGGCAAAATGTGTTAATAGAAAGTTAGTTAAATTATCTATTACTACTATTATCTACATTTTTAACAAAAAATAATAATCCAAAAATCTGAAACATTTAGTGCTGTTTGACCACCTGTTTTTTGAACATTCGATACAGAATTTAATGCTCTAAATTTTATACTATAATAATTGTTTCGATCAAGTGAATAGTTTTTCAGTAATCTTATATAAACTAAAAAAAAATCTATGTTTGTTTAGGGATGTAAGCTTACAATACAAGAGCCCGGTTGAAAAAAGGCAGATATTTCACCCAAATTTTTTTTATTAATTTAATGAAAACTACTACAACTACGAAAATAAACGTCATAAACTACTGTTTAAATAAATCAATCGGTATTCATGTTAAGCCTCAACATTCTTTATAACACCAAACAGTCCAACGATTCGACCATCCTCAAGTACAATCGTTTTTTTCTTTTTTTTTATAATTAATTTATTGTTATTTACAACTGTATAAAAATATATACAAAAAGTAAATTTGCTGTTGGTGACAGTGACATGATACAAACATGTGGAGAATCTACCCGTTGATAGAACTCCAATAATATTTCTAAAGGAGAAGATCTCGAGGCCATCTTCTTTTCAGACGCCAAGGAGGATTATTAGATAGTGAAAGAGAAGCCAGGTTTGAAACAAGTGGATTTGGGCGGTTGGGAAGTTTATCATGGAAGGAATGGTATCTGGTACTGACCAAATCGGCAACATATGAGACATCGAGGTCCTGATGGATGACTTGGTTTGTAACAAAGTAAGGAGCACTAAGGATTTTGGACTGCAAGGATTGGATTCGAGAGGAATTTGATGGTTTATTGGAGTCCCAAAGCTCAACTTCGTATGTCCAGATAGGCCATATAATAGTCCATGTAGATCAGTCTTTTGTAATGGATTGGAAGTTTGGACCGTTTGTCTAGTAAGTGCTGTAATAGTCGAAATCGACGTGGAGTTTCCTGTCTTTTTAGTCTTGTATGAGGATTCAATGTGAGTCGTTTGCCCAGATGTAGTCCTAAGTACCGGATCTGTTCGACAGGAATAAGAGAGGTATTATTAAAGGATACTGTAGGGCAAGAGGTCATGGGTATACGACGTAGGGTAAATGTGATTTGGTGGGATTTATTGGAATTAATTTTAATCCTTCAGTTTTGGCATTCTTCAAGGGTGGCGATGTGGGATTGGAGGGTTTGGGATACAATGTAAGGATCATTGTTCACTGACAATAGGCATGTGTCATCGGCATACGTGGTGAGGATAGTGTAGTGGGATGGGTTGGGATGTCAGCTGTGAAAACGGTAGAAAGGATAGGACCAAGGATACTACCTGGAGAAAAATGATCGTAAATATAAATTTCCACTTCACATCCAATTTATTAAAAACATTCTGCCCAGGTCATTAATTAAGTCAAATCATCCAATAAAACAATAGATTAATATGGTATCATATTAATTTATTAATAATCTCATGTCTAGTTACCTATTTTGTCACAATTTCATTAATTTTAGATCACTTTTATAAATATAATATTTATAAAAAATTAATAACTTATTAATAATTAATATGGTAGAATAGCCTGCAAAACTTCTTTAATAAATTGGATGTTAGGTGTAAATTCATATTTACGATTGTCCTTGAGGATGGTTGAAATGTTGATGATATAATAAAGAGTGTAGAGACTTAACTTAGAAATTGAAAATATTATATATAAAGTCAAAAACTACTTTATTTTCATTTGATTGCTAATAGACATATGTACGTCATATGGTTTCTGTGATATATTTTTTTATAAAATCAAAATTGTTGTCCGAACAACTAGAAATCAACATTTTGTGAATTTCGTTTGTTGAATATCGTGAAAACTACTTATCCTACGAAGATACATTATAAACTACTTTATAGTCGATTAAACTAGCTTTAATTTGAGCGCTAATAGACATCTGTACATTTTATGGTTCCTGAGATATAGATTACACAAAGTAAATTCACTAACTAGTGATTTTTCAGTGAATTTTTTTATTTAAAAAGCAATATCTCGGGAACTATTGAACGTAAATAGCTCTGTTAGTGCTCATATTTTAGCAAATGGCCTCTACTTTAAATGATATCCTGTTAGGTTTTTTTGGTATTGTTGGTAGTTTTAAAGATATAGAGCTCCGAATGAAAAATTAATTATTTTTTTTACTTTTTTAAAACAGCCGCCATTTAGTCTGATTGGTGTATGTGAGTGAATATATTTTCATTATCATATCATAATCAGTACTTATCATTAGCATCATCATCTTCAATCACTTATCATCGGCAATTGTCATCTTCTATAATCGATTAAAAATCCAATAACTATGATTTTGTTTTTTATTTATTTATTTTTTCTTCTTCTATTTTTAGTTATAAGGGCAATAATAACCGAGGCGAACAGAGACACTCTAGAAGGCAAGTTGTATATAATAGTCTGTAGATAGTAGTTGTACATAGTATGAATGGAGTCTGTACCTTATCTCAACAACACCACAAATGTGTTTTTATATTGTTTTCAATTTTTGTTGTTGTAAAATCCGTCTCTAAACATCGTTTCTATTCCAAAACACAAAACAAAATAATAAAAAAGTTTTTGTTAATTTCCAACTGAATCCATTCGATATTATTTACATATTACAATCATTACCATTTGAAATTGAACAAAGTAAACAACGGAAGATAAATAATGTTCACAACTGTTACCTCCTAATACTTTCTGTCATGGAGATATTTATGTATATAGAAAAAAACGGTAATAAACTATGAATTTACACACACACACACACACACACATACATACATATAAATATCATAATTTATTACCGTTGTTGTCAATATACATAAATATCTCCAAGACAGAAAATATTAAGAGATAACAGTTGTGAACAATATTTATCCACCGTTGTCTACTTAAGGAATGTGTCATGATTAATTGAGGTTACGTCATTGCATCATTATTTATTTTGAAGGGAGCAAAAAAAAGTATATAATCCTTATTTATTTTTTGTTCACTTTCAAATGATAATTAATTTGTAATATGTTCATAAGAGTAAAAACTGCTTCTATCTGGGTAAGATCTTTATATGAAGGCAAAATTTGAATGTACCAAAATTTAAAATGATGGGTTTGAAAACTTAAAAAAGATATGACACTTAATATAACGGACATATGTAAAAAAAAAAATGGTTATCTTAAAACTGAATTATGATTAGATGGAGTTCAACAAACATTTTTTTATAATCTTGTTTTGTGGTTTGGAATAGAAATGGTGTTTAGAGGCGGATTTTACAAAAATCTTTGAAAACAATATCAAAATACATATGTGGTAATGGTTTTCTTCGTTAATGTGCCGTTATTTACAGGCAAGAGATCACAGAGTAATGTCAAATATACTTTAATTATATAAAGAGAGAAGGTACAGAATTTATTCATACTATGTACAACTACTATCTACAGACTATTATACATAACTTGTCTTCTAGAGTATCTCTGTTCACCTACTGATCTTCTAGTACTCTCTAGAATTACCCTTATCTCCAAAATGGGGGATAGTTATATGTCATGAAAATGGGGATAGGTTAGAACTAGAGGAAGGGGATATCAATTGGTAGTCGATAGAGTAAAAAACTACGCATTTATAACTTATCTGACTACAACAACTCTATTATTAACAACAAACAACAATTGATCCACTTTTACTCTAAACTATTTATTTCAAAACTTCTCCAACGCTCGGCCCTCAGTCCATTCTCAAGTAGAAATATATAGTTGTGAGTAAAAGTGGATCAATTGTTGTTTATGTTAATAATAAAATAAACCGCTCTCAAACAATCAGTATTATAAATCATTAATACAACAACTCTGTTCGACATACCTGCGATTATAATGTATTGTAGTGGACGGTCCTTTGTTTGTAAGAAATATCCGATTGCTTCGGGAATTTCAGATGGAGTCGATAGAGGATTACAACGGTTCATGAAGTTCCACTCCCATTTACCGACAGTTAAAGGAGCAGTGAGCTACAACTTGGGAAACCCAACGTCAACCCGAAGACTGAAGCCCAGGCCGTTGCACGATATTCTGTTATAAATTCTATATTTATCAATTCTATTATTCGCATTACTTCAATTATTTGTTTTTTTCTTCGACGTTTTTCAAATTAACTTGTTTTTTTTTTACCCATTAGAGGGCAATTATTTGTCTCCGAATGTTGTTGTTTTGATACTAACTTTAATTTATTCTTTTATTAAGAATTATTATTTTTATCTTATTTTTTAAAAATTATATTGTTGTATATAGTTAGGGGTGTCTTTTTGTATGAGACTATAATCCCCTCCCAATAATAAATTGCAAGAAAACAAATGTAACCATCATATTAACCATGTAAGGCCCACCAAGCCGATCTAGTACTAATAAATAAATAAATAAATACATATAAAAAACAAACAGCCTATTGTCTGGTATACCTTAATTATAGAAAGAGAGAAGATACAGACTCTGTGACTATTATATACAATGAATATCTACATATTACTATGTACATCTTGTCTCCCATATTATCCTTCGAAAACTCTGTTGGACTACTGATCTTTTAGTACTAACTAGAATTACTTTTATCTCTAACATGGTCAATATATAGGTGCCATACGAAGGTGGAGGATAGGTTAGAAATAGAGAAAAGATTATGGCTGTTTCCTATGTTGTATATAACGTGACGCGAACAATACCTAGTTTTATTAATGAAAATTAACATCTTTGATTTGTGGTACCATAAGAAGCCAATGCTACCCTAGAAAGGGTAAATCATGAAAACTTGAACAATGTTCTTTCTTTTCTCTCATCAGAGAACCATTTTTATTGATTTTTGAGATAAACATTTAAACTATTTATTTATACATTAATATTTATCATAAATAAGTTTGATGGCGAGATCAGATAGTGCAAGAAGTGGAAGACTATTAAGCTACTGTGGCCAGTAATAGGGATGTTTGAGGTAAAGTAATAAAGAACTCATAGTAAATAGAGTATAAAAAATATTTATTTTTATTTTATCAGGCAAATTATTTTAAATTAATGTAAAAATTTAATGAATGAAGTAGTGCAATTTTTGTAAATCGTTTATGTTTAAACTTGACTCATACCTCCCAAAGTATTATTATTACTAAACAAAGGTATTTATAAAGTCACAAGTGAGAACTAGATTACAGGCCATCTAAATTTGATTGTCAAACTGATAGAACATGGATGTGAAAACCACCTGAGCTTCGATCTGCCTTCAGCAAAAGACAAAGGTTTTCTTTTATTGAAGAGGTTTAACATAATTTGGAAGGCAGTTTAACTGCGATATTATAATAATAATGATTTAAAAAGAGCTAAATGTGTGAATCGTTAAATCAGTGCTTTTTACTCATGTCTAAATGACGTCACATATGAAACCATTATGGTTGCTTGCGTTTTCTTCTGTTGGTATGCACATTAAAATTTTCAGTTCTTAAAACAAAAATTCAAAATTAATTCCTCAAGCTGTTATCCTCGGTCCCATCCTCTAATCTAATCCTAACCCTATCCTCACCACGTATGCCGATGACACATGTGAGCACGCAGTTAATAATAACCCTTTAATTGCATCCCAAACTCTACAATCCCTCAAAGAGTGGTGTCGTAATTGACGGATTAAAATATATCCCAACAAATCCCATCAAATCACCTTTACCCTTCATCGTAAACCTACCGACTGCCATACAGTTTCCTTACCCTTTGATTGCATCCCAAACTCTCCAATCCCATATCATAGCTCTCGAAGTATGGTGTCGCAATTGAAGGATTAAAATAAATCTAAACAAACACTGCCCAACAATCTCCTTTAATAATGTTGATCTTACCCCTGTCGAACAGATCCGCTACCTTGGACTACATCTGGACAAACGACTAAACTGGAATCCTCACTCAAGATTGAATAGAGAGGAAATTGCAGTTAGATTCTAAATATTACAGCACTTACTAGACAAACGGTCTAAACTTCCAACTCATTACAAAAGACTGATCTACATGACAATAATAAGGCCAATCTGGACATACGGCGTTGAGCTTTGGGGCTCCACTAAACCTTCGAATTCCTCTCGCATCTAATCCTTACTATGAAAACTTCAATCCTCAAGTGAGGATTTTTCTAATCGTAAAATCCTCAATGCTCCTTACTGTATTACAAATAACATTATGCATAAAGACCTTAATGTTCCCTATGTAACCGATCTAGCTCTAACCAAATATCATTCCTTCCAATATAAACTCCCTGGCCACTCAAACCTTTTATTGGCCACTCAAAGTTTCTGACCTTGCTTCCTCTTTCATTCTGGACAATCCTCCGAGACGTCTGAAAAGAAGATGGCCTCGAGACCTTATATTGTAAAAACGTCACTACACAATTGACTCACAATAATATTAACATTATTTCAATTTTATTTTTCTATGTCGTCAAATATCCTATTAAGCAGAAATAATGCTTAGTAATGGTGGACGAGATTTGATAAGTATCTATGGATCGTTTACTGATTGGTTCTTGTTGGCAGTTTTATCTTACATCAGAACATATTGCCTAATTTCCCATTACCTTTCATAGTTTGCCTAAAATATGATTTTATAATAGTATTTCTTTAAATACAAAAACTATGTTGATCCAAAAGGCTTGGTATAGTAATTTATTACTAATATTTAAATTCCATTTTAATCCTAATTCGACTCCAAAGTAAACGATGGTCGTGTCGTTTGGACTCGGTGCTTTCAAACGTTTGCTTTAGTGAGTTATCATACAGAACTTGTGGCTTAAAAATGTCTTTATTTTAACAATATATAGTTTAAATGTTTATCTCACAAAGTAGTACATAAACAACTTGCCTTCCCAACCATTTCTTGAACAGTGTTACGGTTGCCATGGTGAAACAAAAACACGAGTGATATGTTTTAGACCAATGGGTTTTGTTTTTGGGTGAAGACGACAGTTTTGATTCTGGGAACTCTTATGTTCAAACGAGTGGGTTTTGGTTTTGTGAAGGTGACAGTTTGATTTTGGAACACGTTACGATTGTTCAATGTGAAGTGGTAATAGTTTAAAGGCCATCTGTCTTTATGGTTTGAATCGGAATATCACCATGTGAGAAATGTCATATATGTTTTGTTTTTCAAAATTATGATGTTTACTTCAATAGACGATCATTAACAATAGAAGTGGAGGACTACGTGGGGTTTGAACTAAATTTTATTTTGTTTTTATTTTATATTCACTTTTATACTCTTTTGGATAATAATGTAAATATAGTTATTAAGTTAAGGTTAAGTCAACCTATAAGTTTTGATTGTTTTGTTAATTGATAAGAATTCTTTTTTTTTTCCTTTATCATTCTCTGACTATATATATATATATATTTTCTTATTATTAAACTTTTGTACATATAGTTCTGCTGTTCTTTCTCTGCTTTCAACTTGTTAATTTACTTATATTTTTTTTTGTTGTTCATGGAATAGGTAACACCCCTAGGTTTTCTGTTATCTACTTGTAAAGGTATTCGCCAGTGGTCATAATCCAACAATTGTTTATATAGGGGTATATTTTAGCTATATTGTGGGCTTAATGCTTCGGGGTTTTCGTTATTTCCAAGAAAAAATAACGTGGCGCCTAAGGAGTAATTTATTCTTTATTATATATATGTATGTATAGCTGACCGTAAAAATTGATATATAGGGAGATGGTCAGGGTTGCGGTCAAAAGAGAAATAAAAATAGTTTACAACTATTTATTTTCCACTAATAGTACTAGAAATAGTTGTAAACTATTTTTATTTCCCTTTTGACCGCAACCCTGACCATCTCCCTATATATTTATTCTTTATTGTTTTGTTTTTTTTTCCTTTTGCGATTATATTTTTTTTTATTTGACTTTAACTCACCCCCTTCTCCGCTGAGCGTGGGAAACGATAAACGTATAACTAAGGATAAGTCAATATTAGCGGTTATAACAGCACAAGCTACTTTATTCTTTTATTGCTGCCAAATAGTGAATATGTGAATTGCTTATCAATAAAAACTATATATTGTTTGCCTCAAGCGCCTAATAGTATACAACATTAAAGAGAGCTGCTCTCTACAAGTCTTGGCTCTAACTATTCCAAATTCCTAGAAGTCTCTCTCCTTCGACACCCCCTTCTCTCCTCTGAGGTGGTGTCCATACTTCTATTAGCATTCCTCTTCAAGAAGTTTCTATCATCAACTTCATAAGGCAAAGAAATATTCATCTTATTAAATGGATTTAGTGAATGATACAATTTCTTCCTTATTAAACTATAATAGTTTATTTCATTTCATACAGCAACGTTTCGGGAGATTTCCCCCATCTTCAGGCTGTTGATAACAATCCATTTAATACCATAAGAATCTTCCAGTTAAAGGATTATTAAATTAAAAAAAAAAATATTCATCTTATATTAGACATAAGACTCACCCTGAAAATAAATCGTTAAGTAATCGAACAGAGTTGTATAAGTTAGATAAATTATAAATACGCAGTTGCATGTAGTATTCTCCATCGACACCCAATATTCACTTCCTCTAGTTCTAACCTATCCCCACCTCCAAATGACACATAAATATCGCCTCATGTTTGAGATAAGGGTGATTCTAGATCGGTAGTTAAACAGAGTTATCGAAGGACGCTCTAGGAGAAAAGTTGTAGATAGTCTGTATATATAGTATATATATATCTATATATATCTATATGTCTGTAGATAGTCGTTATATATAGTATTTCATAAAGTCTGTATATTCTCTCGGCATACAAATAAATTTTATCCTACATTACTTTGTGGTTGCGTTCTGTAACTGTTAATCCGGCCTGATGTGCGTTTCGTTACTCAATTGCGTTACCGGGAGTTCAGTGGTTTTTTGATATATTTTATGTGATAAATGGCTTTATAAATCACCCTATAAAACAATAAATTAATATGGAATCATATTAATTATGAATAATATTGCCTAAGTTTATGTCTAGTTACCTATTTTGTCATAATTTCATTAATTTTTAAAACTTTTAATTTTAGATCACTTAACAATATCAACTATCTTACTAATAAACTTCAATCTTATCAATTATCTTAAAAACAAAAGTTTCTAACCTATAAATATCCCCATGTGTTTGAGAAAAGGGTATTTCTAGAGAGTACTAGATCAGTAGTTAGAGTTATCGCAGGGCACTCTAGAAGACAACTTGTAAACAGTAGTCTGTAGGTAGTCGTTGTATATAGTATGTCATACTATACTGGGATCAGAGCCTTAACACTTGGAGGAGGAGAACTAACAGTGAACTGCTAGCAGAGACTGGTCAATCAATATCTCATGATATGAAGGTAAGCAGGTTTAGATGGGGGAGACATTTGGCTCGAAGACATTTTACAAGACGCCTCTACACAACAATGAATGCCAGTATAGTTAGCAAGAGACTACGTGGGAGGCCAAAAACCAGATGGATAGCCAGAATTGGCAAGGATGGAAAGCAGTAGACCAAGATAGACTGGCGTGGAGAAGTTTCGGGCGGCCAAAGATCTACAAGGTCTCTAGCGGCAACTGAAAAAAATGTATATTTTTATTTTATCAATTTGTATTTTTTTTTTTTAAATAACAGGATCAATACATTATTCAATAAAAGCAGATTGGTTTGTTAGAAAATTTGGCTTATTAGATTTATTTTAATTTTTATTCATTATCAGTGCATGTTAGAAAAGGTGTGAAGTTCTACTTGGGTGCAGATTTGATATCTTAACAACTTCCCAACAATATATTATAAGCCTATTGAAGAAATTGGTAAAGCGAGTAGCTCAATGGTAAGGCATTTAGCTACCAACTCCAAGGATCCGCATCGAATCTGGCTGTGGCAGATAATTATTATTCTTTTCACTGTAGCCGTGAGTCAGCAAAGTGGATTCGGTAGCCCTCCGGGGTTCACCCAGCCTCATGGAATGGGTAAAAATATGGCAGTTAAGGATGATTTTGACAAAAATCACCTCCGTGCGTAACCGCTGGTATAGTAACAGCACTTCCTTACTAAGTACTGTATGGGTTTAGTGGTAAATATTTACTTCACCATGCCTATTATTTATAAATAACCAATGATTTATAATTTTAAATTTTAATCCAAAATATAATTCTTTCAAATTCTAACCATATTATTCTTTATAAACCGAAACAATAACATTTTCTATCTATTATTGAAATTAGTATATACTACTAATACTATTCTTGATGAATGGAATATGGTCCGGGCGCGGTAAAAAAAAAAACTCAAATAGTAGAATTATACTATTTTATTGAGCCAACGTTTCGCTCCACGTTGCAGGGCTTCGTCAGGGCTAAAAAAGATACAAACACATAGTTACAAAAAGAGAAAAAAAACATAAGTGTAAAATAACGGATATAAAATGTAATAAGGTAAGATATAATAAGAAAAATTAAAGTTTGTAAATAGTAAATGAAATTTTCTTATTATATCTTACTTTTTTACATTTTATACCCCTGTTATTGTACACTTATGTTGTTTTCTCTTTTTGTTTTCCTTTTGTAACTATGTGTTTGTATCTTTTTTAGCCCTGACGAAGCCCTGCAACGTGGGGCGAAACGTTGGCTCAATAAATTAGTATAATTCTACTGTTTGAGTTTTTTTTTTACCGCACCCGGACCATATTCCATTCATCTATTAACACGGTCAATCAACAATCTTCCAGTAATACTATTCTTATTCTTCCTAAAATGTATTTTCTATTTTTTCTTAGTTTACTTTTTACTGTTAACGGTAATAGTTAATATTTTAGTTTTTGTTTCACTATAAGCTAACATCCTAACCAATCCTAACACTATCCTCACCCCATATGCCGTGGACACATGGTGCCGAGGTGTGTTCGCAGTTAGTAATAACCCTTTAATTGCATCCTAAAATTCCCAATCCCATATTAAAACCCTCGAAGAATGGTGCCGAAATTGGAGAATTAAAATAAATCCCGATAAATCACCTTTACCCTGCTTCGTAATCCTAGCGATTGTCCTACAGAGTCCTTTGATAATGTTACTCTTACCCCTGTCGAACAGATCCGCTACGTTAGACTGCATCTGAACAAACGACTAACTTGGAAACTTCACACAAGACAGAAAACTGTAGGTCGATTCTAAATATTACAGCACTTACTTGACAAACGGTCTAAAACAAATTCATTCTAAAATACTGATCTACATGACTATAATAAGGCCTATTTGGAAGTTCGAAGTCGAGCTTTGGGGCCTCACTAAACCTTCGAATTCCTCTCGTATCTAATCCTTACAATCCAAAATCTTTTGTAATAGCCTTAATGCGCCTTACTTTGTCACAAATAAAATCATCCATAAAGACCTTAATGTTCCCTATGTAACCGATCTAGCCCTAACCAGATATCAAACCCTCCATTAAAAACTCTCTAATCACCCAAACCCGCTTACTCTTCTATTCCTGACAATGATACGAGGCGCCTGAAAAGAAATGGCCACGAGACCCTATAATGTGAAATATTATTAGAGTGCCAACAATAGGTAGTTTCTCTTCATACTATTATGATTTTACATCAAATTTACTAGATGTATTTTTAAGTAAATACAGTTGTAAATTTCAATAAAGAAAATTACATTAGATTATGTAAAATATCACTACAATGCTGATTTTAATATTCCTAACTTTATAATTGGTGCTTTAGTTTAAAGCACTTATGTTTGAAATTATTGTATATATTATTTTATCGTTATGTTATTTTATTTATTTATTTTTCATACAGATAGTTTGATTATGTTCATCTTGTCTATTTCTTTGTTCGTATATATTTTAAGAGAGTTTTATTCTTATTCTCGTAAAATGTATCTAGTTGTTTGTTCTTGGTAGACTGATATACTGCTGTGACTATGAATGATGGTCTGATCTCACATTACCGTCTAATATTGAATTTGTTTAGCGGGTCACTGAAGAGGATCTAGGAGGGTGAATTCCGGAGAGCGAATTTGTTGATCGGGTGAATTGAAAAATTGTGAAAGGGCGAATTGGAGGAGCAGAAATGAGAAAGAAAAATAGGAATGAATGAAACATTTATATTGGTTGTACAGACCTAAATGGATTGTAAAAGGAAACTGTAGGGGGTGAAAAAAATTTGTTTATTATATCCTATTATTGTAAATTTTTTTTTTCTGATTATACCATGTATGTGTAATTTATATATGTCCAATTTTATGGATTGATAAGTATGCTGTGTGAGATGGCAACCTAATGTATTTAGGCAGCATAGATAAATAAATAAAGT
>NW_027104938.1:436731-442622 GCF_000696795.3 Halyomorpha halys | reverse complement strand
CTTTCTTTTTTTTATTTTATTTATTTATTTACTTTTTTTTTATTTTAGTATGTATGAGATTCATTCATCACTATTACCTATTGCCCACAACTGTGTGGCAGATTGTAATATCTATCAATAAATAAATCCTACAAATTATTAAAAAAAAAAAAATTTTTGAAATACTCAGCATGTATTTTAAACATGAATGTATAATCTAAATCTATACATCCATTTAGCTAAATGAATCGGATTGAAGCTAATGTTTATTAACAAGTGGGGTCAACTGCGGTATTTGAACTTTGCGTGAATTTATTTTATCGGAACCTTAGCATTTAATACTAGGAAGTGCAATAGAGTTCGTGAGTTATTAAGTCCCCTTATAAAGTCTTATCTCTGATATAGATCAAGGCAAGTCGTAGATCAGTTCATTCTGGCGTTCCAACAAAAAAGAAAAGAAAAGAAAAGTTCATACATAATAAAAAAAGAAAAATGAGATTGGCCAAGTCATTGGGGAATTACCGCCAAATTGAAAGCGTAACGAAACGTTTCGTGTTGTGTCGTATTTGTTGCCATTGCTGTAACCTATGGTAACAGGATCGATTTTCGTTCGATGTTTAATTACTTAGCTTTTGTTGTATAAGTATACGGAAATTATGTATTTTATTAATTTGTTTTATTTACCGATTGAATTTAATAATCTCCGTGTGGCTCCGTATACTTTAAGATGTTTGTTCTCTCTCTTTTAAGAAAATTAATTAAAAAGTTGAAATTTTCCTGAAAGAAGAGAACCTTTTATTGTATTTTTCGTAAAGCTAGTGGAAATGTACTTAGCACCACTGTAAAGGGGCCTCTACATGTTGGCCAAGCCAAGGCGAACTCAGACATGCGCAAGCATGTGGATGGGTGGCTTGTACGAGTTGGCCTAAGCTCGTTGCCGATCCGTCGAGAGTCGGTTTTTGGACACAGATCAAAGGGGTTCGTGAGAGCGCTCGTGTTGCATCTCCACCATTGTTCTTTGTCTAGTTGCAACTGAGAGCTGTTAGGAGGTTGTAGTTAATTTTTATAATAAGTTTTATATTTAATCTTATTTATTTATATTTAATTTCCTTTCATTTTCTTTTTTTTTTGTAATAAAAATAATATAATCCCAGTGCAATGGCTGAAACTACTTATACGTCCGTCATGCTTGCCTCTCTGAATAACACTGACATGTGAATTTGTTAACACTGACTCTTTGTTTACCGAGCATTTGTACAAGCCTTCGATTCGTGGCGAGCGGCCAACATCTGAATCCGTCTTAAATTAATCTTTCGATATTTGAAACCATGTGTTTTGACCCTATGGTTAGAGCATACAAAATATATCATCTTAAACAAGAGATAATTAGTGATTCTGAAGGTTAGGGAAATTCATTAATTAATTAAAACACGAAGATTACAAATATTTATTTGTTTGGAGTTCCAAAAAATGACAGAGGACAAATGTGTGAATATATCAAAAGCGGTTGTCGACGGGTCTTCCGCAAACTCAGGCCGACTTAAAGTAGTAGTTGTCGAAATAACCCATCAACGCACTTGCTCATACGGAAATTTACCATAGTTTGGAAATTCTGTATCAGCACTTTAACCTTAATATATTTATTGAAGCTGAGTTCTATATAACTTACTTTATATGCTACATCGTTTAGACGCTTCAAAACCAGTTTTTAAAAATATCTTTATTGAAATTTACAACTGTACATGATGATACATCCAGTAAATTTGATCTCAGTCATAATGGAGTGATACACGCGTGTAGAGAAACTACCCATTGGTAGCACGCTAATGACGTGTTTACTTTAGTAGGTCCCGTGGGTATCTTCTTATCAGACGCCTCGGAAAATTGTCGGTAACGGAAGAGGAAGTAAGGTTAGAAACGAATGGGTTTGGGTGGTTAAGGAGTTTATAATGGAAGGAATGATATCTGGTTCGGGCTAGATCGGTTACATATGGAACATTAAGGTCTTTATAGATGATTTTATTTGTGACAAAGTAAGGAGCACTGAGGATTTTGGATTGTAAAGATTTGATACGGGAGGGATTCGAAGGTTTGGTGGAGCCCCAAAGCTCAACTCCGAATGTCCACATTGGCCATATGTAGTCTGTTGATCAGTCTTTTGTAATGAATTGGAAGTTTAGACTGTCTAGTAAGTGCTGTAATAGTCGAAATCGACGTGCAGTCTCCTGTGTGAGGATTCCAGTCAACCAAATTTAAAACTAAAGTTTTGTCGATTAAAAATTTATTTTCTCTTCCACTACCTATTGGATATTTATTTTGTTTGTTTTTTTCACCTGAGAGAGAGCGGTTGATACCATGAAGAGCTACACAATGAACAATAATGAAATAAATTACTTTATAATTTAATTTTACAAAAGGAAAAAAAAAACTCCACAAAAAAGATAAACGTCGAGTGTCGAGTTTTCTAAACTAGCATCTAGGATATTTTTTATGACACCCCTTCCTGGTATACGGGAGGGGGGGAGGTTATCTACAGGGTACTACGATATTATGACAGGGTCAAGTTTTCATTTCATGGGACCACCACAGAAATAAAAGTCGACCCCCCATGCAGGATTCCAACTGGCGCCGCTGCATTTTCCAGATTGCAAAGACCTACACCTCAACTCAATGAGCTACAGACGGCCCATATTAGTTAAATTTATTACTAATTGAAAAGTTCTCTGAAATAGAAGCAGATCAATAGAGTGGCCATGATCTTTGGGTTACGGATAGATCACAAGCTGACAGTTAAATCGATCGAAGTACTAAACTGCTTTCATGAATTTTTGATAAATTTGATGATCGAGTAAAATAGATTTCATGAGAAATTTATTTTACCGAAACGTAGGTATAAATAGAATATACAATAAGAGGAGATATAAAGATTGTACAAAATTTCGAATTTGAAAAGCCTAGAAACATAATTTTTTACTAATTTAATTGATGCTAAAATCGAGAAAGATTAGTATAATTTAAATTTTATTTATTAATTTGTTTTCAGTGATGTTTTATTTTTCTATGTAATCAAAAAATAATGTAGTCAGATTTAATTTAATTTTTATTTTTATATGAACTTACTAATAGTAATATTTGGATAAATTGAAAGTTTGAATTTTACTAATATAAGAATGATTTTAAAATAGATTTTTTTTTTAAATCAATTAAATCGAATTATATTATTTAATGTCGATCTAATAAAAAATAAGTAGGGAAAAGATTGATTGAAGACACGGTAATACTTTCACTTACTTATATATGGAATATATTGTAATGTAAGCATTGCGATCGTAAAAAAATTTCGGATTTGGGTTTTTTTTTTTATTATTATTTATTTAATGTAATTTACAACTGTACAAAATAATACAATAGGTAAATATGTTTCATATCACTTGAAAATCTTGGGAGGGAACTACCCATTGGTGGTACATCAAACAGTAATTTAAATTAGAAGGTCCTATAATTTAAATTGTAAATAACTATAAATAAATTATTTAAAAAATAAATTTCTGGTTCGTCCTATTCAGGAATGTAGAAAGACTTTTTTTTTTTACTTTGTAACAAATCAAGTCATCCATCATGACCTCAATGTCCCATATGTTGCCGATTCGGCCAAAACTAGATACCATTCCTTCCATGGAAAACTTCTCAACCACCCAAATCCACTTGTTTCTAACCTGGCTTCTCCTTTATTACCTAATAATCTTCCTAGGCGTCTGAAAAAAAGATGGTCTCGGGATCTTCTCCTCTAGAAATGTTATTGGAGTTCTATCAATGGGTAGATTCTCCTCATGTTTGTATCATGTCACTATCTCACCTACAGCAAATTTACTTGTTGTATATATGTTATACATTTGTAAATAACAATAAATAAATGATTAAAAAATGAATTTTTTTATTCAATCACGGGGTTGATTAATTTTTTGTATAGAATGTTCTTGGAGATCCTATATAAACACAATTTCGTTGTAATCAATGGATTGACTTCCATTTTTATTAGTTTAACAGCACCTTTTCGACTTTACTTTTCCTATTAGTTTATCTCTTTCTTTATGCCCATTCCTCCAAGCCCTTACATAATATACTATTGTATACAGGGATATCCAGCCTGGTGAGCTGTGCGACAGTGGAGGACCTCCCGCAGCTGCACCCGCACGACGAAGAGAGGCTACAGCGGGCGGCTAGGCTCCTTCAACAGAGACTCATCCTTAGGCAATGGCTATACGACCACGGCCTACAGCATCATCATCACAGGTAGCTGTTTATTTATTATATTAATATAATTAATTATATTATTATTTATCATATTCATAATTTATATATTTAAACGGTTTTATATTCAGGTAATCTAATATAGGGTTGACAATGTCGGGATTGTCTGGTCTTAGGCGATTTCTCCAGCCTGATATCTCTTTACAGAAGGCCCACGACAAGGCGTATTCATATATAGTTAGAAAGGGAGGCCGTGCCAGGGGATGAGCCCTGGACACTGACGCAGGTGGAGGAGGTCTAGGTAAGAGAGAGTCTGAGGTAGAGTAACAGTTCTAGTTGCCGAGATGAAGCGGACGGACTAGAGCCGGGGAGAGGCGGGAAATTACACTGGTTGCCGAGATGAAGCGGACGGACCAGTATAACCGTTAGGAAGTAGGTTACAATCTTAGTAGCCGAGATGAAGCGACGGACTAAGATTGCTGGAGTGAAGGAGAGGAGATAGGCCATCGTCGTAGGTGGGCGTAGAGAAATAACAACTTGCGAGACTAGATTGGCAATAAACTTCTCTATCTCAAGCAGTGTATACGCCACCTGCGCCATGACTAGACCCAGGAAAGGAGGTGGATCTAGCCGAGAAGCGGTCGGTACATGTCTGCTTGAGATAGGTTCGTGCATTGCATTGTTATCATTTATTATTCATTGTGGAGATATTGCTAAATAGTACGTACAGAAATTATTAATATACAAAAATGACAATGTCTTTTTATAAAATAAACAGATTTATAAATTTGAGAGCTTCGGTGAGGCTCGAGGTGGAGCGCTCTGGTGAGTTGTGGTCCAACGACTTGTTTCCTCTCGCTACAACAAATAAGTCATTTCGGCTTTTTTGGGTAAAAGAAAACTAAGTATATTTTATACATAATATAGATTTTAATTTACAATGTATGGAGTAAAAACTGGACAATCAAAATAAATCCTGACAAATCCCATCAGATCACCTTTACTCTCCGTTGTAAACCTCTGCCCTCCTGTCCTACAGTATCCTTTCTAAATACTCCACTAACGCCTGTTGAACAGATTCGATACTTAGGACTCCATCTTGGCAAGACTGAAACGACAAGAAACTGCTTGTGGATTCCGATTGCTACAACACTTACTTGACAAACGCTCTAAACTTCCCATTCACTACAAAAAATTAGTATGTACTACGATAATCAGACCAATTTGGACATATGGAATTGAACTCTGGGCTCCACCAAACCATCAAATTCTTCCCGCATCCAATACAAAATCCTACGTAAAATCCTTGATGCTCCTTATTACGTCACAAATAAACTCATTCACAAAGACCTTAACATACCATTCGTTGCGGATTTGGCCCAAAACAGATATGAGTATTTTCATTCCAAACTTAACCATCCTAACCCATTAATTCTTAATCTTTCATCCTTAACAATCCCTGATAATCCTCCGAGGCGTCTGAAAAGAAGATGGCCACGGTACCTTCTAATTTAAATTAATGTTTGAAATACCACCAATAGGTGGTTCCTTCCTAAGATTTTCAAGTGTATATAAAACATACAACATATTTACCTATTGTATTATTTTGTACAGTTGTAAATTACATTAAATAAATAATAATAAAAAATAATAAAAATAAT
>NW_027104938.1:433227-435506 GCF_000696795.3 Halyomorpha halys | reverse complement strand
CATATAATGCACGATATTCCATCTTCTCGGCTGGATCACAAACATATAATGCACGATATTCCATCTTCTCGGCTGGATCACAAACACAATATTGACCTTAATCTTAACAAGTGCAAACCGATATAACTGTTTACATATTATAAATATGATATGCCAACCCTATATATAAAAAAAATATTCGTTCGTAATTGTTCATACTACTCTGGGGTAGTATTTATGATATTCATAGTTTTTATGATATTCACATATGAATATAAATTTGGCAAATTAAAATTTGTCCGAACAACTATAAATCAATTTATTTTAGCAAATATCATGAGAACTACTATTCCTACGAAGGTAAAGGTCATAAAATACTTTATAGTAAATTAAACTATATTTAATTTGATTGCTGGCAGACATATGTACGTCACATAGTTTCTGAGATATAGATTTCTCAAAGTACATTTTTATGATATCTTGCTTTTTAAAATGGTATAAGTCGAGAACTATTGGACGTAAATAGTTCTTTTAGGGCTAATATTTCAGCAAATTTACTCTCCTTCAAGAATATTCTTTTAGATTTTCTAATGTTATTGGTAGTTTTTAAGATATAGAGCTCCGAATGAAAAATTAATCTTTTTTTAAGGCTTTGAAACAGCCGCCCTTTTTTTTATCCCCTCTACCTATACTTGGTACACTCATCAGTTTTGACTAGTAATTATACGGACAACTAGAATTTAACATTTTTTGAGTTTATTTTGTCAAATATCATCATAAAAACTTTTACTCCTACAAACATAAACATTAAACTATTTTATAGTAAATTTAACTAGCTTTAATTTGTGCGCTGGCAGACATCTGTACTTCCTATGGTTTCTGAAATGTTTTTCATAAATCCAACTTATTGTCCGAACAACTATAAATCAATTTATTTTAGCAAATATCATGAAAACTACTATTCCTACGAAGGTAAAGGTCATAAACTACTTTATAGTAAAATAAACTATCTTTATCTTGATTGGTAAAAGACTTCTGTACGTCACATAGTTCCTGAGATATAGATTTCTCAAATTACATTTTTATGAAATGTTGCTTTTTAAAAAGCTATATTTTGAGAATTATTGAACGTAAATAGCTCTTTTAGGGCTAATATTTCAGCAAATTTACTCTCCTTCAAGAATATTCTTTTAGATTTTCTAATGTTATTCGTAGTTTTTAAGATATAGAGCTCCGAATGAAAAATTAATGTTTTTTAAAGGTTTTGAAAAAATCACCATTTTTTATTTTCCCTAGCTATACTTGGTAGACTCATCAGTTTTGACTAGAAATTATACGGACAACTAGAATTTAACATTTTTTGAGTTTATTTTGTCAAATATCATAAAAACTTCTACTCCTACAAACATAAACATTATCATCTATAGTAAATCTAACTAGCTCTAATTTGAGTGCTGGCAGACTTCTGTACTTCCAATGGTTTCTGAAATAATGTTTTTCATAAATCCAACTTATTGTCCGAACAACTATAAATCAATTTATTTTAGCAAATATCATGAAAACTACTATTCCTACGAAGGTAAATGTCATAAACTACTTTATAGTACATTTAACTATCTTTAATTTGATTTCTAATAGACTTTTTTACGTCACATAGTTCCTGAGATATAGATTTCTCAAAATAAATTAACTGATATTTCAGTACATTTTTATAAAATGTTGCTTTTTAAAAGGCTATATCTCGAGAACAATTGGACGTAAATATCTCTATTAGAGCTAATATTTCCGCAAATTTACTCTTCAAATAATGTGCTCTTAGATTTTTTTGTGTTGTTGGTAGTTTTTAAGGTATATAATTCCGAATAAAAATTAATTAATTTTAGCTTTTCAAACATATTACCTGTGGTAGTATATCATTTTCTGCTTTGACCCATCACAGTATCACCATGTGATGGTCAAATCAGAAAAATCTGACTTTATAGAAGGACTGATGACTGATCTTTGGAATGAAGAAGCGATAATTCTCAAATATCAGCCAATTTAAGATCCTAATTAAAAAAAACAAAACTCATCTCCTATCTGAAACTCAAGACAAAATCTTTTTTTTATTTATTTAATGTAATTTACAACTGTACAAAATAATACAATAAGTAAAAATGTTGTATGTTTCATATACACTTGAAAATATTGGGAAGGAACCACCCATCGGTGGTACTTCAAACATTAATTTAAATTAGAAGGTCCCGTGGCCATCTTCTTTTCAGACGCCTCGGAGGATTATCAGGGATTGTTAAGGATGG
>NW_027104938.1:428453-432708 GCF_000696795.3 Halyomorpha halys | reverse complement strand
AAAAAAAAAAAAAAAAAAAATATTTAAATGTGAAGGCGAGTGATAGGTAATCAACAATAATTTTGAATATATTTTCTTCTCAAAAATGGGCTCAATTTGATTTGAAAACTAAATAAAAAGATAAGCTTATTTTTTAAATTTATTTATGGAAATTTACTGCTGCATAAACAAAAATATAATAAGTAAATGCGATAAATATTTCAGAACATATCTTAAATATTTCTGGATAATCTTGGAAAGGAACCATTCAATGTTGGTAATTCAATCATTGCTTTAAATTAGAAGATCTCTTGCCATTTTCTTTTCAGACAGCTAGAAGGATTATCATGGATTGTTAAGAACGAGAGAATAAATTCCCTAACTTCTGATTTTTCAGTGCATTTTTAAAGAAATGTTGCTTTTTAAAAAGCTATATTTCGGAAATTAAATAACTCTATTATGGCTCATATTTTAGCAAATTTCTCTTCTTTAAATGATGTCCTGTTAGATCTCTTGTATTGTTGGTAGTTTTAAAGATATAGAGCTCCGAATGAAAAATTAATTTTTGGAGAAGTTTGTCGGGGGGTGCGATCAGCAAAGAACAATATAAATAAACAAAATCATATTTATTTATTTTATGCTGACGTTTCGACCTGAGTTTCAGATCTTCATTAGGTGTTATGGCGTAGAAGGCAGGCCTGCAACTGTGATGAAGACCTGAAACTCAGGCAGAAACGTTGGCATAAAATAAATAAATATGGTTTTGTTTATTTATGTTGTTCTTTACTGACCGCACCCCCCGACAAACTTCTCCAATCATTAATCTACGGTCAACTATCTACACCTCATGAAAAATTAATTTTTTTTAATGTTTTGAAACAGCCACTATTTTCTATTTCCCCTACCTAAACTTGACAGAATTATCAATTTTGACTAGTAACTATACATAGTTTACATTAAAATAATCAAAAATTGGGGTGAAATAACTTACTTTTCTTCGCCTCTTGGGCTCTTGAACAAACATGAGGTGTATCAAAGGAGGTATTTCTGGCCAAATCCAATTAGGTCTTTATAGATGCGTTTATTTGTAACGTAATAAGGAGCATCAAGGATTATTGATAGTAAGAATTGAATAAGGGATGAATTCATTGGTTTAGTAGAGCCCCAAAGTTTAGTTCCGCATGTCCAAATTGGTCTGATTATTATAGTGTATAAGAGTTTTTTTTTTGTTATATTCAAAATCAGTTTCTTGTCGTTTCAGTCTAGTATGGGGATTCCAAGCAAGTTTCTTGTCAAGATGGAGTCCTAAGTACCGAATTTGTTCGACAGGCATTAGTGGGATATTAAAAAAAGATCCTGTAGGACAGGAGAGTAAAGGTGATCTCACAGGATTTTTTTCAGGATTGATTTTTATTCTACAGTTGTGAAACCATTCTTCAATGGATGTTATGTGTGATTGCAAAGTTTGTGATGCAGTAGAATGGTGTACAAAGAGTACACTTGAGTTATCAGCATATGCCGTTAGGGCTGTGTTAGGGTAGGCTGGGATATCAGGTGCATAAAGCGTATAGAGATCCTAAGATAGTACCTTGAGAAACACCGTCGGACTGAGAAAAGAGAGATGAGCAGGCTAGGTTATGATTAACTTTAAATGTACAGTACAGATATAAAAGGGCCATCCATAGCTCATGAGGCGCAGGTCTTTGCAATCTAGGAACTGCGGCGGCACCGGTTCGAATCCGTCCTGGGGGTTGATGTTTTTCCTTTCTATGGCAGTCCCACGAAATGAAAACTTGACAACCCACCGTGGTTAAAATATGTTGGTTACCTTTAGATAACCTCTTCCCTCCCCCCTTCCATACGACAGATTTGGGTGCTTTACAGATTTATTTGGATTTTTTTACTGCTCGTTTATCGGTCTATAACTGTAAACCATGCGAAAACTGATTTTCCGAGTACACCTAAGTTTTAACGACTCATCCCGCCGATTTTATTCTTAAATGACGAAGAATTTACATTTAAATATAAGTAATAGCCCAATGAAAATATAAAAGGATAGAACAATTTTTAGAAAATAAAATTTTTCAAAGGGAAAAATAAGGGATAAAAAAAGAAAGAAGGTAGAAATGGAGAGGAAGGGTACTTGGAAAACGTGTTCTCTTCATATAGAATAATTTTACAGCTTCAGATCTAGAGCTAATGTATGATAACATAAATTTATAACAAGTAGGTAACCTTAGAGTCTTGTAATATCTCTACTGAAAAGGATAGAGGTCTACAATGTAGACATTTTGTCGTATAAAATTGGCTCCAGATTTACTCATCTTTACTTTCCGTCGTAAACCTCTACTCTTCTGCCCTAATGTATCTTTTTTTAATATCTCACTTATGCCTGTCGAACTAATTCGCTACTCAGGATTCCATCTTGAAAATAAACTTGCTTGGAATCCACATGTTGGACTGAAACGACAAGAAACTGATTTTGAATACTACTACACCATGAAAAACGCTCTAAACTTCCCATTCTCTACAAAATCTCTACACTATGATAATCAGACCTATTTGGACACACAGAATTGAGTTTGGGAGCTCCACCAAACCATCAACTTTCTCCCATATCCAATCCTTAAATCCAAAATCCTTGATGCTCCTTATTACGTCACAAACAAACTCATCCATAGGGCCGCACCGTAGCTCAGGGGCTAGGCACTAGTTTATCGATCTGAGGTCTGCGAGCGGTGCAGGTTCGAATCTGGCCTTGGGGCGATGACTTTTTTATTAAGTAGCGGTTCCACAAAATGATTAACTTGACCCCCAACTATGTTTAGAATAGGTTGGGCACCAGTAGATAACCAGGTGAATAAAAAAAAAAATCTTATCCATAAAGACCTGAACATCCAATTCATTGCGGATTAGGCCCTAGATAGGTATACATCCTTTCATTCCCAAATCCTTACCCATCCAAACCCATTAGTTCTTAATTTCTCGTCCTTAAAAATCTTTGATAATCCTCCGAGCTGTCTGAAAAGAAGATGTCCAAGGAATCTTCTAATTTAAAGCGATTATTGGAGTACCAATAATGGGCCTAAGATTATCGTATGTTCTGAAACATTCATCACATTTAGTTTTTTTCATAGCTTTGCAAATTTTAATATATAAATATTAAAAAAATTCTCCAATAGGGAAACATCTAGCTTAAAAATTCAAGGTTTTGTCCGTGGAATCTTTTTATTTTAGTATTCTTACAGGAAGTTTGTCTTTTTTACAGAGTTTTCTTTCTCTTTAGTAAAAGTAAATTATAAAGTAATTTATTCTATTATTATTCATTGTGTTCATGGTAGCCACCGCTCTCTCTCCGGCAATTTCATTGCACTAGAACTGAGAGGGAATAGAATAGGGAGCCTCGATAGAGCTCACTGAATAATTTAAAAACCTATTTCAGGATTGATTTTCTTTAAGGAACAAATATATGAAGGTCGGTGTGAGGTAAGGTTAGATAGAAAGGATTCTCGTACATTGTACCTTCTCATACATCGATAATGCCTCGCTTGAGAATTCAACCGATGGCTTTGATCCACTAAATAGAGCAGGATGTATTATGTATCAAGTGTATTGAGAATAGTAGTTACAAAAGTTTCCACTCCACATCGATCTCCATTATAAACGAGGTATAATTAGGAAATGGTTATAAAGAGAGCCGTTCACTTAATTAATCGAATTATCTGCTACGAAATTTCTGGCCACATTTTATTATTTTAACTTATAATACAAGAGCCGGGAAGAACAAAAGGCAGTTATCTCATCCCAATTTTTAATTACTTTAATGAATACTATGTATAATTACTAGTCAAAATTGATGAGTGCCAAGTATAGGTAGGGAGAATACAAAATGGTGGCTGTTTTTTTATTTTAAATGATATTCTTTTATTTATTGATAAATGTTACAATCTGCCACACAGTTGTGGGCAATAGGTAATAGTGATGAATGATCTCATACATACTAAAATAAAATTAAATAAATGAATAAAAAAAAAATACTAATAAAATAAAACTAAAATATATACAAAGAGAAGAATAAACAAAATGAACATAATCAAACTATCTGTATATTCACATTTACACTCTAATATACAATATTTACACAATCGACCTGAGGATCCCTGAGCCCACTCTATCCCCCCCGTGTGAGGGTGATACTATTTACAATTAATTTTAATATGAATTTTAATAAATGGAATAAATAAAAATAGAAACCAAAATACAATTTGAATTAAAA
>NW_027104938.1:387348-428163 GCF_000696795.3 Halyomorpha halys | reverse complement strand
ACTTCACGCAACAGACCAGCTGAGCTCGTCAAGGTTAGTTTCTCATAGTTCGTGTTGTTTTTGTTTTGGACGTTTTTAAAACTCTAATATAGTAACCAATTGTACCTGGCTTTGTTAAATTTTTAATAAATGGAATAAATAAAAATAGAAACCAAAATACAATTTGAATTAAAATAGTAATAAGCCTGACAATGAGGGTGTGGAAGGTTATAAATAGTTTGTTTATCTAATAGTGGATAGTGTTTTTTAATCTAAAATTACTTTTAATTTTTTTTCTTTTTTAGCTTTTTATTTATTGACAGATATTACAATCTGCCACACAGTTGTGGGCAATAGGTAATGGTGATGAATGATCTCATACATACTAAAATAAAATAATATATAATATAAAATAATAAATGGAAAAAAAAACTCTTAAAATATATAAAAACAGAAGAATAAACAAAATGAACATAATCAAACTATCTCTATGAAAAATAAATAAATAAAATAACATAATGATAAAATAATATAGTCTCTAGTCACACTTACACTATAATATGCAATATTTACACATCTACCTGAGGATCCCTGAGCCCACTCTATCCCCCACGTGTGAGGGGTAGAGCAGAGCTCAAGAGATCCCAGCGCATCCCTCTCGCTGCATCACCGCCGCAGTCAGTGGAGGCTGAGCAAGTGCTCTAAAGTATGGCTGTTTTAAAAGTTTAAAAAAAAAAAATCATTTATTCATTCGCAGCCCTGTATATTAAAAACTACCCAGAGCACTAGAAACCCTAAGAGAGTATTATTTAAATTATGCATTTGGGGTAAATTCTAGTGATGTCTTCAAGTTTAATCATTGCATGTTTCAAGAAATATAATTCATATTTACATAACGAATATGCCTAACGAACCCGAAGGGCGTTCATTATTGTTATTATTAGATTAAATTTGGTAAAATATTATATATAATAGATAATAATGTATTACGTTCAATAGATTTCGAGATATAGCTTTTTAAAAAGCAACATTTCATAAAAATATACCGTGTATAATGTATGATGTATTATGTGTATAATGTAAGATTATTAGTTTGTGAATTTATTATTAAATACCTAAATCTCAAAAAAGTAAGTTAAATTATTGGAAAATTATTGATTGACCGTGTGTATAGATGAATGGAATATGGTCCGGGTGCGGTAAAAAAAAACTCAAATAGTAAATAATTATACAATTTTATTTCTATTTATTCTAAATAATTCTAATTATAATTATTCTAAATAATTATACTATTTTATTTCTATTTATTCTATTTTAAAATAGTATAATTATTTACTATTTGAGTTTTTTTTTTACCGCACCTGGACCATATTCCTTTCATTAAGTTAAATTATCTTCATTTTGAGTACTGGTAGGGATATAGAACAACTATAAATCAATTTATTTTAGCAAATATCATGAAAACTACTACTCCTAGGAAATAAAAACGTCATAAACTACTTTATAGCTCATTAAATTTGAGCTTTAATTTGAGTGCTAATAGACATCTGTACGTCTCATAGTTCCTGAGATATAGATTTCTCAAAATAATTTAACTAACTACTGATATTTCACTAGATTTTTATGAAATGTTGCTTTTTAAAAAGCTATATCTCGAGAACTATTGAATGTAAACAGCTTTATTAGGGTATTACATCCATAAAGACCTTAATGTTCCATATGTAACCGATCTAGCCCGAACCAGATATCAATCCTTCCATTTTAAACTCTCTAGCTTCCCAAACCCACTAGTTTCTAATCTTGCTTTCTCTTCCATTCCTGACAATTCTCCGAGGCGCCTGAAAAGAAGATGGCCTTCTATTGTAAAAACGTTATTAGTATGCTACCAGTGGGTAGTCTCTCTACACGCCTGTATCACTACATTATAAACTTACATCAGGATTACTGAATATTATGAACAGTTGTAAATTTCAATAAAGATATATAAAAAAAAACAAAAAGACTGAAACACTTGGGTATTACAACAAAAGTTTCGATAAAGACAAGGTACTAGAAGTATTTACATTATCTACAGGATATTCTAACACCAATGTGGGGGGTCAACTTATCATTTCGTGGGACCACCACAAAAATAAAAATGCACCCCAGGCAGGATTCGTACCGGCGCCGCTGCATTTCCTGGGCTGTAAAAACCTACGTCTCGACAACCTGAGCTACACTCCTACCTGTTTTGAGCTACTGCTTTTCAGTTGGCTGTAAGCAGCTCTTTCTCTCTTTTTTTGATTCTGTATGCCCGTCTGGGTTTTGACCTCCCACGTGGCCTCTTGCCAACTATAGAGGCATTCGTTGTTGTATAGAGACTTCCTGATGGATTGTTTCGAGCCACATTTCCTGCCCTTCATAACGTCCTTGCCTTCATATCGTGAGATATTGACTGCCCAGTTTCTGCGAGCAGTTCAGTGTTAGTTCTCTTCCATGTGTTAAGGCTCTGATCCTAGATCACTCCTGTAATTGCACGGAAGACTTTCCGTTTAAATCTCTCGATCCTGCTTTCGGAGGAAATTTTTCGGGATTAAATTTTTAATCTAAACTAATTATATGGATATAATTAGCATTAGTAAGATTTGCTTCTATTCGAGCGACGTAGCGATATGAATAATGGAAGATTAATGATGTTTTCTTAAGTAATAACAAACTTCTTATGGACTAACAATAACATTTCAACGGATGATTCGTCTAATGTTTCAAATTTGAGAAAAAATAATATTAGTTTTTATATTAATCCTCTTATTCCGAGTATTCGAAATTTATTTTGCAGACAGAAAACGCTAAAATGATATGACTTTAATCGTATAAAATTATGTGATACACATATATTGTTTATAATAAACGAAGGACGGTCCAGGTGCGGTCAAAATAACTAAAATAGCGAATAAAGTATTATTTATTTTGAACGAACGTTTCGTTTCACTTTGCAGGGACTTCATTCTGCAAGCCCCGATGAAGGCCTGCAAAGTGGGGCGAAACGTTGGTTCAAAATAAATATTGTGTTTACTATTTGTCTTTTTTCTTTTTCTTTTTTTTTTTTTTGGTTTTTTCTTCAATAGCAATCTTGCATCAGGACCATCCTTCTTTCATTAGTTACTCACAGTCAATCACCATCTTCCAATATATTGTTTAACCAAAACTTATTTTATACTACAGTAGTAAATAATAAAGTTAAAACAGTATTTTACACTGTCGGCTGATAATTCGGCTGACGCAATCTCTCGGCCATCATATCCTGAGAGTGATGGGTTTTCTTGAGTAATTTCTCATTTTTCTCTCCTACCCATATGTCATCCAACGTTCGCTCCCCATCTCTAGCCATTTATCTTGTGGAAGAATTTTCTCTCAAAACCACAATTTAAATATTTACAATACTAACAATTTTCATTTCTACTAATCAATACAGGTTCACAAAAACAGAATTATAACGGCGAAATATTTTACGAAAACTTCTCTAAATCTCCTTAGTAACCAACTCAAAAATACGACAGCACAAGTAGAAATGGCTTCAGTTTTTATAGTTTGTGTGTTTTAACTTATTTAATGTTTTAACTTATCTTGTCTATTCTTTTGTTTGTATATATTTTAAGAGTTCTTTTTTTTATTATATATTTTTTTTTTTTTTTTTATTTTAGTATGTATGAGATCATTCATCACTATTACCTATTGCCCACAACTGTGTGCTTAGATCTATTAATAAATAAATTTAATTCCGAGTTGAAAAAAAACAGTAATAGAAAATATCTAAGTATAAACTATGAAAGAATTCGATAATTAATTGAAGAAGAAAATGGTGAAATAGAGACAGCAGTTTATAGATTAAAAATCGTAGACAGCCAAGCTTGCACGATACCAATTGTACCTGGCTTTGTTAAATTTTATTTAACAGTTGTATGCTTGGAAGGAATAAAGTTGATATTCGTTATTCACACCTTCGAGAAACCCTGAAATAATTGTTTTTTTTTGTCCAATTAGAAGGCAATTATTTATTTGGTTAGGTCTATGAATGTCGATATTTTTTGTTATTACTTTACTTTTCTATCTAATTAGGAATTATCATTTTTATCTATTTATTTTATCTTTTAGAATGCTACCAATGGGTAGTTTCCCTACACGCCTGTAACACTCCAATTTAACTTAGATCAGATTTACTAAATGTATTATAATATACAGTTGTAAACATCAATAAATAAATAATAAAAAAAAAATTATCTTATTTTTTATTTATAACATTGTATAAAGCTAGGAGTATCTTTTGTACCATATTAACCATGGAAGGCTCACCAGACCTATTTGGTATTAAATTTTAAAAGTTAATTGTTTCTTCATTATGAGTGTTTGATTTCATTCCAGGCTTTTACAAGAGGACGTTACATCGTTAGAAGATGTCTACTGGCTAGAAGACTCCAGAGCTAGGTTCCTCCTGGGGAAAGACTTCCCTACCTGGAGTACAGCTCGCCAGGCCCTACCTGTGTCCAAGGAAGACCTGTCCAGCCTGAAAGCGGAATTATGGAGTGCTGTTGTCAAGAGCAGCCACCACCAGGATGCTTGGACTTTTGGTATGCAGTCATATTTTATTTTACGGTACATTAGTTTGTAGGGTGGATGAGTCAGAGGGTGAAAATTAATCGATTGGCGATTGACGAATACATTTTTAGTCAAAAAATAATCATGATTGATAAGTTTTTAGTCATTAGTCATGATTAATAAAAACCGAATAATTGAAAAAAAAATATTTTTAGTGTCTTCAAATGAGTAACGAATATATTCTTAGTCGTTATTCATTAATAATATTTTGGTTATCTTCGTGAACCACTAAACTTTAAAATAAATTTATATTTTGATGCGTTAATATTACAAATTTACTTTAGTAATTATATTTCTTTTTCAGTTAAACTGTGACTATAAAGTCGCTAATTATACATTATACTTATTGCAATTTCGCGAATTGCTGAGTGAAAAGGTCACTGGAATCTGAATAAGCCATGTAGAGGCTTCTAAAATTAAATCATTTAATATAAATCTACCCTTTTTTTTTATTAAATAAATTCTTAAATTATTCTTACTTTAAAACAAATTTGATCATTTTTTTTCTCTCAGCTTTATTCTTTACAACTTTTCCAACGTTTCGACCCTCAGGTCATTCTTAAGGATACCTACAAAAAGATTTTTTATTTTTATATAACAATTACATTATTTCCTTCAAACTACACACTGCTTTCTTTGGCCCTACCTTCATATTGATGTCATTTCCTTTTTCAAATCATAAAAATGCAGGCTAATTGCCTTTGTACCATCTTTAAATAAATTAATCATTAAAATAATATCATAATAACATTATAAAATTTTGTTTTTTAAAATTAGATTTCCTACTTAAATAACCTTTTCTAAATATTTTTTCCTAGATTTAAACCTTTTATAAAACACTTTTTCTTCCTTTCTTCATTCACATTTGCAACTTAAAACAGTCCTAACCTGTTGAAGGTAGGACATCTAATTTTAAAAAAAAATTTATAATGTTATTATGATATTATTTTATTGATTGATTTATTTAAAGGTGGGACAAAGGCAATTAGCCTGCATTTTTAAGATTTGAAAAAAGGAAATGACATCAATATGAAGGTAGGGGCCAAAGAAATCAGTGTGTAGTTTGAAGGAAATAATGAAATTGTTATATAAAAATAAAAAAACTTTTTGTAGGTATCCTTAAGTATGACCCGAGGGTCGAAACGTTGGAAAAGTTGTAAAGAATAAAGTTGAGAGAAAAAAAAGGATCAAATTTGTTTTAAATTAAGAATAAACTAAACCACTCTCAAACAAGAATAAATAAAATTAATCTTAAATTATACCAGGACTGAAAATTTAAATTATAGCACATTTGAATTGAAATTTGAAAAGGACAAGAATTCATTCCTTACTCCTTGAACTCCTCGATCACGCTCTAGAGAACACTCGAAGAATGGTGTCAGAATCGGAGTATTAAAATCGATACAGACAGAGGAAGCCCACTAAATCATCTTCCGATATAAAATCCTTATGCCTTTCCCAATCCTTCCCTTTTTTTAGGGAAAAGATCCTTCCCCAATCCTTTTTAGGACATAAGGTCCTATTATTTATTGCGCCAAAACTAATTCCTTACCTAGAATTCCATCTTGAGAAAAGATTGATCAGGAAACTTCTAAGACAAGAACAAATTGAAACATAGTAATCGATCAATTCCTAAGTATTGTGCCTGCATTATTAATTTCTTTACATGACCAATATCAGCGCAGAGGATAACCAACCATATGAATTCTAATTAATTATTTTATTTCTGGTATAGAAAAAAATCTCAAGAAAAAAATTTAAGAAAAACAATTAAATATCTCTAGCACGGAGAAAATTTCAAAAGTAAGGTCTTCTATTTGTCTAATATTTTTTAATATTTACATCATTTCAAAAGTTGTATATTTGTCTGTTTTCCTACATTAAGGATATTCATGATCTTTAGTTTAACATGTTAAAGTGTGTTAAATGGAGAAATATTTACTTCTTTCACCATATTAAAACGATATAACATTTAACATGGTTGAGAGTCTGTTACTAGGTCTGCTAAATGGAGAATGACTTCACGCAACAGACCAGCTGAGCTCGTCAAGGTTAGTTTCTCATAGTTCGTGTTGTTTTTGTTTTGGACGTTTTTAAAACTCTAATATAGTAATGGATAAAAATAATGAAATTATGAAAGATTTTGGAAGGAAAGGTTACAAAGTTACCCAGAAAATCTGCTAGGAGCTCATTAGCATTTAACATATAACATGGACTAAATATTTTTACATTTAACACAGCTACATGAATACTCCTGTTATCGCCATTTCGATCAATGCAGTGATAAGTATAGTAAGTCAATGTCCCATTCGTCACCGTGTTCTTGAGAAAGTGCTGTCTATACCTCAGTACAGGGTACAAATCCTGACTGCAGGAGGGGTTTGTATTAATATTCCACGTTTACTGTGGTTCAAGCAGGCATACATTTAATCAATGAAACCTCATTCGACCTCAGAATTGTCATGATTTCACCGACAGGCTGTGTTTGTTTGAATTTTGGCAGACTGCACCTTTCAGACACCATAGTCCGGACTTGGCACCCAGCAAGAACATTTTGTAGGAAGACAATCAGCTCCTACGACGAAGTTAAAAATGACTCAAACAGAGGATTGACATACCTTAATCTCCTTCAAAGCAAACGTAAAGCCAAAATATGGGGGTTAACCACACCTCCCTTAATAGGAATATCCGTGATTGTAATCTAAACTAATTTCTCTGGAGTCAATCCGGCATTTTTGGCTTCACCTTTTCTGGCAGCGTATCCATTCATTATACTCCTCTAAGGCTTCAAAATTTTCTTAGGATATGGTGGGAGAATTGAATGCAACGAACAGACAAATCAAAAATATATCGATCGAAGTAGCGATTATGTGGGAAAAAATAGACAATTGTTCAACCTTAAAATGGTTTAAATACTTTTTAAAAAAAAATAGAGTGAATTTCGTATAAAAAAGGAGACCTTAGTTTTGGATTAATCTCGCATTATATTGAATGCATTTGTATTCTCTTTTGTTGTCTTCATTTTCGATCCATATCCTTCAAGCCTTTATCTTTTTCATCCTTGATACACTTAGTGTTATTGTTGCTGTTACCATCCTCAGGAGGCATGCTGGTGGTATCGGTGAGCGTGGCAGGGCTCGTCACCCTGGCCGCTATGACGCAGCCCTCACTAGCCCCAGAAGCCAAGCACTCTCTACTCCAGTACGTCACCGGCAAGTACCTGCACACTGGGAACACGGCTGTTCGCTTCCATTGGCAAGATCCCCAACAAGTCGGCCAGGCGACCTCTTTTACTATAATGGTAAGGAAAAACTGTATGATAATAATGCTGTGTACGCTATAGAGATTTAATCGGGATGCAAGGATAATCGCTGAAGGCAATTATCCAAAATAAGTTAATTAATTAATTATATATTGAGTCTTAAAAAAATATTATTATAATTGGATTCCTTTCCAAAGGCTGTTTGTGTGTTTACCAGTTTACCAATTAAATACCTTTATATTTATAAAATGTTGTTACCATTATTTATATAGTATAATAAAAAGTGGTATATTGGGTTATATAATAGTATATAAACTACATAAAGAGATTGCTATTTATTTACAACTTTGTGGGGATGTAGTGCCGTAGGTGTCTTCTGTTTCATAAGGGATGTCCAGGTCTCGTGGCCCTTCTCACGACTTCATCTGGTCGTAGTGCATCTTCTATGCCTGCCTCCTGACTGTGGTCCTCACCCGTCTAAGCCTTCCTGTTGAGTGTTTCCGTCTGTCTTCCTGTGTCTCCGCTACCCTACTCTTTTTCTCCCACTTCCCTTTTGGGGCGTTACCTTATATTTTAATATTCTCTCTCATTAGCCATCGGTAACCGAAGGCTCCCGAGGTAGGCGTCCCTCTCCTCAGGGCCGATAATGGGTGAAAAAGTTTGACATGTCCAGGAAGGGCCTGCAGCTGCTTAATTTGATTCTGATCCCTCGTCAAACCTGTCATTTTTGTTAGAACACTTAAAGGTTAGCAAATCTAATTTTCTCAGAGGACTCTGGTAATGTAGCAAACTTAACACAGATGTTTTCATATCCGGGGACGCCCTAATAGCTTCGCAGATGGATACCCTGACCAGCTATAGGGGCAGATGACGAAACACCTTAATAATACCCAGGATTGTCAAAAGACCGATACATAGCAATAAAACGATAATAATATGAACAAAATAATAAAATATGACAACAAAAATATTAAATAAATGGTAGACAAATAGGACCAACACAACAGAAAACAAATTAAGAGTACCGTACTTCCATGGAAGACATCAATCCAAAGCTGCAGACGACATGAAGTAATATTGACTTTACTAAAAATTGGATATACTCAACTTACCCAAGATTACTTTCTGTTAGGAACACCCAAACCAGCGATTCAGGTGATGGGCACAGGTGCATTTGGGGGGCAATGAATAACTACAAGTTGTCACGGTCAACAATATTACAGCTGACGAAAATAGAGCCGAGTATTACTAAATTGGTAGTAGTACACCAGGTTCATCCTTCTTATTAAAATTATTTCGAATGTTTTAACTTATTTTGTATTACATTCTATTCTGAGTACATTAAATAGTTTAATAATTTCCAAGCTCAATGTTTCTAATTTACACCTTTCTTTGTTATGTTTTATGAAAAAGGTAGAAACATTAATACATATATATTTCTTATTTATTGCGTTTTCCAAGTTGGATAGACATGCGGTCTCCACACCTTATAAAATCATAGGCCTTATCACAACCTTGTAATGCTTTAACTTTGCATTGGAGATGTTCTTTTTATTGTAAATTTTATTATGAAAGCTTAAATATTCTAATTTCGTGATTTTCTCTCGGATGCTCTCTTTCTCAGAATCGTTGTGACATATTATTTTTCCTTTTATTATTTTAATTATAAAATAATATTTATTAATATTAATATTTTCTAAATTATAATAATTTACATTGAACAGTTCTACCAAAGAAACGGACAGCCTTATCCGATCTGCGATACAGACCGCCTTACGGTAGAAGTGAGCGAGTTCGAAGGGCACCGGCGAGTGGCAACCCTCATTGAACTCGGAGGGACAGAACCGAACTCCGCTAACACTGCTGTCGTCAAGTTCACAGTGAGGCAAGCTGGCCAATACAAGATATCCATCCTCATTGGAAACACACCTATAAATGGTAGTCCGTTCTTCAAAACGTTTTTACCAGGTTAATATCCTTTCAAAAAGAGTAGTAATAATTAAAATTAATTATATTATTTCAAAATTTTTTGAGACAAGGTATTTATTTATTAAATAAATCAAATATTAGTATCCAATTCTGTCTCAACACTTTATTTTTTCATTAGTCCAACGTTTCGGCCTTTCTAGCCATCTTCAAGGACATCTTCAATACAAAACTCCTCCTCACATTAATTTACAATTTCTTTTGCAATGGTGGTGTATTTTATACTGTTGATAATCTTATAGAGAAAAATAAATGTTAATGTTTTTAAATTTTAAATAAATAGTTTTTGAACTTAGAATAAAGAAAATGACCTGGGCAGAATAGCCTGCAATAGAAATTGTAAATTAATGTGAGGAGGAGTTTTGTATTGAAGATGTCCTTGAAGAAGGCTAGAAAGGCCGAAACGTTGGACTCATGAAAAAATAAAGTGTTGAGACAGAATTGGATACTAATTTTTGATTTATTTAATAAATTAAAATTAATTTAAAAACTGGAACAGATATAATTTTAGACCCCTTATTAAGTTAACATATATAGAGAAAAAGTATTATTCCTGGAATTATTAAATTATTTAAGATATTATTTCAGGAATTATTAAGTTACCATATATGATAAAGGTATTATTCCAGGAATTATTAGGTTAACATATATGATAAAGGTATTATTTCAGGAATTTTTAAATTATCATATATGATAAAGGTATTATTCCTGGAATTATTAAATTATTATTTATGATATTATTCGAGGGATATAAAGTTTATCACGTTCCTATTAATTAATATGTTATTATTACAAAAAACTTACTATATATTCTGAATAATTTAATGCTTCCATGTTAGAACGTAGTAAGTTAGTAATTAAGACAGCTTGGTATCTTAGCTTCCTTCTAGACCAGGATATACCAAATTTTAATACGGACTTATCCATTTTAATAAGCCTTATCCATCTTTAGACCTTCACCTATCCCTACAATTTCTATTATGAAAACAATTTATATTATGATTTAGTATCAATCTACAGTCTGAAAACCCCACTGGTCTCTTTTAAATTAAAAAGAATAAGTCAGAAAAGAGATAGAATAGAACGATTAACAAGATAGCCACATAAATCTGCCAAATGGTAAATTTCTCATGTTTAGGTACCAATTTGGTCATCGCACATAAGGCGAGTTGAAATAGAAGGGAGATAGACTCAAACTGGAAGCAATTGCTTATTATGCAACGAATCGCGAAACAAGAGAGAATTAGACCAGATACGGTTGATTACTAGCCAACCAATCGCAAAGCGAGAGGGACTAAGATCAAATAAGATTGGTTACTAGGCAACCAATCACAAAACGAGACTAGGACGAGGTATGATTAGTTACTAGGCAACCAATCGCAAAGCGAGAGAGACTTAGACCAGATACGATTGGTTACTAGACAACCAATCACAAAGCGAGAGAGACTAAGACCAGATACGATTAGTTACTAGACAACCAATCACAAAGCGAGACTAGTTTTAGCGAGATTAGTTACTAGGCAACCAAGAGACAACCAGCTGTATTTCTTGATCCTGCAGAATTCTGCATTCTAATTTCTCTATTTGTATAATTGATTCTAATTTTTTTTTGGACAGTCTATTTTGAAGGAACAAAAGCCAGAATCATAAGAAGCAAAAACAATTATAGTTTATTTGGATTTTTATACTCCTCAAAAATTTCGAGGTGGCAAAGTGGAAATTTGTGGTCAATTGCCTAAAAACCAATCAATAATTTTTTTTTTCTAATTTCAGAATTCCTCTTTTTAAGGTTGAGTTGAATTACTCTTAGTTAATTCAATTAGACCATTATTAAAAAAAAATGAATAAAATAAAAATAATAATATTTGAGCATTTAAATATAATCTATAATTTTAATTTATTATATCATTAATATTATTATTGAAAGGTTGAATATGGAATGGCAGATTGGTATATGTAAACAATGCGAAGGTTCTAGGCCTATCTTTTATGCCAGTTTCTATCATTTGCATCACACTGTGGAGCCCTTTGTAATATAAACCATAACCGAGGCAAGTCTGCAGTTGCATATATTATATAATAATACAGAATGATTTCTAAACCATAACGTGTGGATTCATGGTTCCCATGCTTCTTGTATAACATTATTTGCCAATGGTGTTTGAACATGATCACAAACAAATCACCTCCTTCCACAACCTTTGTTCAAGAAACAGAACTTCCTTACAAAGTAATGAACCCCTCACCTATATAGGTTGCAGCCTTACAGATTAATTATCTTGATCGAATCTCAATTTTATTCTAAAAATAAGCCCATTACATTTGCCTTTTTCATTTTTTATGATATTTGTTATTACTTTCTTCAATAATTATACTAATTTGTTTTAAATCAGAGGTGTAGCCTTCAGCATTTTGCTCATATTTGGAATTAGACTATACATTTTCCTAGTATTTCATCTCTTGTCTACCTTCCATTAACCCTTTGACATTGTTATTGCCACTTGTTTTTGTTACTAACTCTTTTATGTCCCCACCTATACTCAATTCAGTTTTTCTCTGGCCTCCTCACAACGGTAAGACTGAGCATTTCTCACCTCTCACCAGTACACTCCTAACATGACATCATTTTTTTCTCATTTGAGCATTTTATTCACCTGGATAACTCCTGCGATTCTTTTTTAAATCATGATCAGGGCAAGAAGATCTTTGATCTTTTAGAAAATCTGGATTCTTCAGCTCCTGATGGAAGAGCTATAATTTACAATTTCAATTTCAAATTGCAAGTAAAGATTTTTATCATCATCAGATCCAATTATATAAAAAAAATTATTTAAAATCATCTACCTTAAGATAAATGGTCACAGGACACCTCTTAGGGAAAGTAGGACAATCCTGCCAGGTCAACTAATTATTTTCATTTTCTCTATAACAATAGTTAGTCTATTTTCTCTTATTTATAGTTTTTAATTTTTTATGTGATATGATGATGTAAATACAATAATAATATTGTTATTACCATTATTATTCAATATATTTTTAGGACCTCCAGATCCAATAAAAACTACTTTTGTCCGTCCATCATCAACAGTTATTTGCACAGTGGGTATCGCTCATAGCCTGGCAATGGAGCCCAGGGATGAGTTTAATAATCTCTGTCGGTTTCCAGAATCGGAAGACCCAACTAGTGGCTACTCTGTTTGTATCAAACAGGTATAGACTATTGTTCTTATCATTATTAATTTTAATTAGAAATGGAGAATGTTTTAAAAATTTTATATATTGTATATTAAGTTAGTGAAAAAAGTTGTTAAAAATTAACATTTACAATGATAGGATACAGCATACTCTATATATATTTATACAGAATTATATGTGTTTTATAATTTTTTAAAATTAGCTGATAGATCTTACAAAAATTCAAAATAATAATTTTATCAGATTCTGTTTCCATATACTCATTTCCAAATATCCACATATAACATATCACATCTTATCTAATAAACATCATTATTCAGGTGATCCATTGTTCTAGGTTTTAATGGGAATGAATGAACTGACAAGTTATCTAAACTAAACCTAAGACAGAGAGAAAAAATGTAGAAAAAATGCCAAGTTACATTTATTGGCTATTTTTATGTGGGTCAAATAAAAACAAGTTGGATCAAAGGTTTAAGACCACTTCATTAACCCAACCCAATGTTAGCCTACAACCATGGTTCTTAATAGGAAGAGCATATCAATATTAACAAAGCGTGGTGGAACAAATTGCAGACTAACATTAATTAATGTTAAAAAGAAAGACAAATACAATAGATGAACTGTAAGCCCATACACGTTATCAGAAAACACAAAAAAAGACAATAGCATTCATATAAAATACCAAATAAAAACATTTCCTCCAAGGAGTAGCTAAATTAGAAAGGAACAACATAAATTAGTCTTTATAAAGTTGTTATATCGTTTCATAGAAGAATTCAGGATAGACTTCTATCCTTGAATTCACACTGGATTCATTTACAAAGTGACAAGATTCTGGTTGTATAAAGGCATCAGTGGAAGTCTTGGGCAAAAAAATTATAATAAAGGCCAAACTTGAACAGATGATGAAACTCTTAAATTATAAATGATCCATATACATACACGATGCCTGCTTAAACAAAAATGAAACGTAGATAAGTTCAACGTCCTTAGAAATGTCCTCGGGATGTAAATAGAGGTGTTCTTACACCCATAATATTTTTAGAAAAAATTAAATTAAAATAACTTTAGAAAAAGATAAATCATTAATTTGACCATGATACTGTAATGTTTAATTTTAGATTGGAGAGCAAGTTGGCGATGCAATTGAATCTGCTTGGAGCTTGGAATATGACCACACTTCGGGAAGAATCATGTTAGGTTTAGTTATGGCAAAGGAAGGTTGCTATAAAGTCCAAATATCCTATGCCGGAATGACCCTTTGTAATGGTGTTTTTGACTGCGTAGCTCTCAGTAGTAAGTGTACATAGTGTAGTTTTAGGACAATATCAATAAAAATTTTATTTTTCCCTTCTTAAGAAGGGATTATCAATTTGAATATGATCCATTACATTAAGTATAATATATTTTTAATTGATATTCTTCTACTTTGGCTACTGCTGTAAAGTTTATGGGAATCGCAAGGAGATGGAAATATTTAGTAAATTCATTTTCTGGATAATGGAGAGATTATTATGAAGAGTTGAAGTATGTTTACCTTTCCTGGCATCCTTTCCTTATCAAGTGATCCAATTCAATCTTCCCCATCATACCTCTTCAATCTCTTTCAAGTCCTCTATCCATTCCCACAAACCCTTTCCTAGCCTTTAGATCTGTATACATGGCCCATTGAATCCCAGATTTTGATAGATCTTTCATTATCAGATCCTTGTCCTTTTCGAATTACATTCCTAATTTCATATATCACTTCATCACTCTTCGCACCTTTAAATTCCATCGTTTCAATCACATCTTGTCCATCTATTTAGTTCCATCTCTATGAGATCTGTCCTTTTCCTATCTGATTCTTATCTCTAGGGAATTCTATCCCTCTCTTTATCCTTCAGTCTAATTCATTTCCCCTTCAAATCTCACCTTTTTATCCAATTCCTGTTGATTCAATTTAAAAAAATTGTAAACAGACATTCCTCATTTTTAATTGAAATCATACCTTCATCAGGCTTAAATAACAATTAAGAATATTAAAAAAATAACTGAAAATTATTGACAAAAAATATGTGAGTCATTAAATAATATAAAAATCTATTTTAACAAAACAGTAATTTGGTGTACTCATGGGCACAGATCATTCATAAAACTATTTAATGGCCCTTCTGTACTTGTATGCACTTGTCTGTAATTTGTATTCCAAAATTTTCAGTTGAATTTATAAAATAGAATAAAAGGTAGAGATACTGATATACACAATAAAGTAATGGATTAGTCAAAATAATAAACGAAATATGCTCTATTTTAGTTAGAGTAACATAAAGTTTAAACTGAGACTTTAGTATCAGCAATTGACTAATGCAAAAAGACTGTTCCAACAACCTATTATGTCAACTCCCTTAAATCAAACATACTATTTACTCCTTCTGAAAATATGAACACCAAACACTTATTCTTATTGAAACCTTTATCAACCTTATTGCTACTTCTTCATTTATGTTGCTCTTCAGATCTTCTGAAAATACCAAGTGAGCATGTTTTGAAATATATATTTTTTCTTAGTTTTTATCCAATGATACTATTGACTACATCACAAAGTCTATATTAAAAATATATTTAAATTCACATATAATACAATTTTAAAAGGTTTCTGAAGACTAATGTTATTATTTTTCTATTCCAGCTACAGACGCAGCTGTAGTTCAGAAGAACGTTCGCAATCACAATACTTGGTATGAAGCAAGACTTCTTAGTTTTCAAGGAGAAAAATTCCTCAAGCCACGGAAAGTATTAGTTTATATTTCTCCTAAGCAGCTTACTATAAAGGAATTTGTTTTGAAGTTCATACCAAAGAGATTGATCACTTTTCGTTTATGTCCATCAACAAAGGTACACTTTAAAACTTATAAATTAATGATATTGTTTTAATGTAGTTATATATTATTTTTATATTTATTCTCTTTCTCTCAGTTTCATTTCTTAAGTGAAAACAATCAAATTTCCTTCCCATCTTTCATTATTGATGATGGTTGTCAACCAAAAGTTGAACTGATGTCAAGAGAGAGAAATGTTATAGCTGCGACTTTCACACATTTTCTTTTAAAAAATATTGGTAAGAAATTTGTTTATTTTTATTACTTTATATTATAAACTTAGCTTTTAACTAATACTGAACAATATGTCATTTGAATTTTTAAAATTTTTTTAACAAATCATTACATATGAATTTTTAATAATGATTTTAGTAATAAGAAAGTAAACAACCCACAAATGAAAGGTTTTTTCTAAATGAAACCCAAAATTAAAGGGGAGAGTTGTATATTTTATCCAATTCTTCCCTCTTTATATGAACATTCATATAAATGTTCATATATAAAGTCATGGAATTTCTCCCTTTCTTCTCTAATTAAATAATAAAGTGTGAAATTTAATTTTTAGAAATCACCATGCAAATTTTAATATTAAAACTTCTTAATAAATAGAAACAAAGAATACACTAAAAAAAGCTCCCTTCTGCGACTACTTTTTTTTTTTTTTTTTTTTTTTATAATAATTTACTGAATGAACAATCACTCTTTCTTTCATGTATGGGTAATTCTTCAAATGTTTCTGTTTATCTAACCATCCACATTATCAAATTGTTTTTACCATCTTGTTCTACTCATCTATTTTGATTTGTATAACTCCATTTCTGAAAAAATGTGACTCTCCCCCACCATTTCTTTCTCCTATAAACTTTTCATATGATTTTGTTATTTAAAAATTTTACATAGTATGTAGGTATCCAGGTTTTTAATTTTGTCATAGAAAATTTAAAAAAGTATATTGTATTTTAGGAGGTTCGGAAACATTCAAAGATAAACAAGAGTTTTTTTATCATGAGGTCAGAAGATTTCATCACAAGCATTTTCATGAAAAACTTTCAATGAAAGTAAATAGAGAAAAATTACTCGAATCAGTAAGTATAATATAGGATCTGTTACAATATGAGTTTTGACTATCATCTAACTGGTAAGAAAAATCATTTTTTTACTTTCGCCCATGAAATCAGGGTTTCTGAACCACTTTGTATCATTTTGATGATAGCTAAAACTTTTTCTTGAACAAACTGCGATTTTATTTGTTTCTGTATTCACAATCACTTGTAACTTTGTTATAGTCTATCAAAGCGACAAAAGGATTTTCGGTGAGTGATTGGTGTCGAAACTTTGAGATCACCTTTCAAGGAGAACAAGGTAAATTGAATAATCACTAAAAAATAAAATAAAAACTACATTAGTAAAGTTTTCAATCAATTGACCGTGTTATTAAAAACTATTACAGGAGTCGATTGGGGTGGTCTTAGAAGAGAGTGGTTTCAGCTAATATGTGCCGCTTTGTTTGATTCTAAAAATCTATTATTTAAAGGGTTTTCTGATAATCAGCAGGTATTATTATAATTATTTTTGTTATTATATTTATTTACTTTTATTGTGCATTTACCTTTTAAAATTATTCAATTAAACATCAGGAAAGATACTTAGTAAAATAGATCTAACAATAAATGTTTACAAAAAAATGGACTGCCAGTTGGGAACCACTTATCTAAATATTTAATATTTTTAGTTGATTTCTATTTGGTTACATGACTTTATGAACTTCATAAAACTAAAACACATAAGAAGAAAAGATTTTATTCAACCAATGGAATAAATAGAGAGATAATTTGTTTATTATATTTGATTTAGTATTTTATTACAATTACCAAGAAAAAACAAATTTAACAAAATTGAATATATTTTATTCTAAATTATCATAATTTTGCACAACGTTTCGGGACTATTGTCCCATATTCATATAATTTAGAATAAAATATATTCAAAATGGAAATTTTTAACCTCAACAAATTTTATTGAAAAAGGTGTTATAGTGATTGGTGTGTTTCATCTAAAATTAAAATTATGTTTTGGACTAATACTTGAAAGAATGCTGAAATATTGGGAGCCATTTTTTTTGTTTAAAGTTTACTGCAAAAGAAACTGGTGCCATTGACCTGTTTAGTCTCAGGTTCAGCTTTGTGGGAGAGTTAGGGAGTGACAAAACAAGCATAATATATTTTATAACTCGATAAAAATTAATGATTAGATCCTCAAAGTGAGAAGGGAATGTGGAACTAAAGGAATATAATAACAGAAAAATAAAATTATTTAGATTCAAATGGTTGATCATTCTTAAAGAGATCTGTAACTGAAATAAAACCGTAGTCGGAAAATGATCCAAAAGTTTTACTACTTTCATGTAATTACTCTCATCAATCAGTAGTATGTTTTTTTAATTTAATCTAACATTATTTCATTATAGAATCCACTGATTAATATTTTGCTCAGAGATTTATTATTTTTACTTGATCAAAAAATATTGTTTTTAATTATAAAATCTTTTAGGCTTTGGTTCATCCTAACCAGAAACGACCACCACAATTAAAACTGAAATATTATGAATTTGCTGGAAGAGTTGTCGGAAAATGTCTGTATGAATCGGCTTTAGGTGGTGGTTACAGGCAGTTGGTAAGAGCCAGGTTTACACGATCTTTTTTGGCTCAGCTTATTGGCTTGAGGGTACATTATAAGGTATGTATTTCTTAATACCTATGAGGTTAAAGTAATTATAATACATGAGTACAGCTTCAAGGGCCCGATACGTACCTTACGACCGGGAGCCCTTTATTGTACGTTGATAGTTTTTTTTTTTTTTGGCTCTACAGACTTTGTAGATCTTTGGCCTGAACTAGCCTTCTTCACGCCTGCCTGTCTTGGGCTACTGCTTTTCAGTTTGCTGCATGCAGTTCTTTTGCATCTTTGTTAATTTTGTCTATCCCCATCTGGTCTTTTGCCAACTATACTGGCATTCATTGTTGTGTAGAGGCGTGATAGATTGCTTCAAGCCACATGTCCTGCCCATCTTAACCTCCTTGCCTTCATATCGTGAGATATTGACTAACCAGTCTCTGCAAGTTTACTGTTAGTTCTTCTCCTCCATGTGTTAAGGCTCTGATCCCAGATCACTACTGTAATTGTATGAAGGACTTTCTGTTTAAATCTCTCGATTCTGCTTTCTAGGGTACCTGTTAAAGCCCAGGTCTTGCAGTAATACGACTGTATCATGGTATTCTTGATGAAGAGAAGAAGGCTCTTTTCGCAGTTGTTGGACACTGGACTATCTTAGTCCGTTGATCATTTATTGATATTTGTTGATATAATACTTAATTAAAATAAAAAATTAAATTATAATCTCCAGGATAATATATTAAAATGAAGATACCTAGCTTTTAATAATACCTAAAATTTTTTTAAAAAGTTATTAATTTATATTATATTGAATGGAAAATCAAATCAAACTTATATTATTGAAGGATTAGTATGTTTCTCAAATTTTTAAATTTTTGGCAAATTTATTTATTTTTTTTAAACTACTACTTAAGGTTTCATGTTTTAATTTTATTATTAAGTTATTATTATTTTTTTCTAGTACTTTGAGCAGGATGATCCTGATTTATATCTTACGAAGGTAAAGTATATTCTTGAACATGATGTTGAAGATATGGATTTATTTTTTGTTGAAGAGGAGTATGATCAAACAGGACAACTTAACAGGGTATGAAATCATTCTTATAATAATGTGTTGTTATTTTTTAAAATTGTTGAACTTTTAATAAAGTTCTTATTTGTTTAACTCTGATTCCTTATTAAAGTTATTGCATAAAAATGACAGAAAATTAATAAGAGTAATAATATAATAATAATATTAATAAATTAATAATGATAATAATATCGATAGATTCCTTATCAAATTTATTGTTTTAAAATAACAGAAAATGAATAAGAGTAATAATATAAATAAATAAATAATTAATAAGAATATCAATAAAGTAATAAAAGTTAAAATAATTTTCAAAATCTAAACTGTTCATTTTTAATGCAGAAATTTGATAAAAATATGTAGATTCCATACTATAAATGAAAATTTGAGATTTGGGCGAACAGGAGTAGGATATGAATATTTTACATTATTAATATTCTGAATGCCTTTCTAATAAAACTAAGAATTTTAAAATCTTGAGGTTTGATGTAACTGATTTTTTCATTAAGCTTTAAATTTAAATCAAATAAAATACCCAAAGGACCAAAGAATTCCATTGATACTGTATGAAAAATCTCACATAGCTTTTCTTTATATAAATTGGATCATAATTTGCATTGTAACCCAAAAAAAATTAGGAGCAGAATTGATTCCGGAACATGTTGTTACTGGATAATTATTACTATTCAGTTTTTCTTGTTTGACTAATTTTTTTTTTTAATGATCTTAACTCTATTTCCATAGTTTCCATTCGTAAATACAAAGTTTTAAATATAAACATCATTCATATATTTTTCAGCTTGTGGAGTTGGTACCGAACGGAAGTAAAATACGAGTCCATAACACATCGAAACATCAATATCTTGACGCTTTAGCTCAATACAGGCTTGCAACAAGTTTAAAAGATGAAATTGAAGCTTTCTTAAGAGGTCTTAATGACTTGATACCAGACAATCTTCTTAGTATATTTGATGAAAATGAGTTAGAGGTAAGAATTAATTCATAAAATGTTTATTCCTCATAGTTTGGAAAAAAACTTTTGGTTTACAAAAAATTTATCTCAGGAACTATTAGACGTGCAGCTACCTATTTGCAACAAAATTAAATTTATGAGGAGATGATAGACAAGAGTATCGTCAGCACAAAATACATAAATAAATAAAACTTATTTATTTGTGCCAACATTTCAACTGCTTCGACAGAACCTCTGCCGAAGCAACACTGAAGAAGGCCTAAATAAATTATAATGTCAACACAAATAAATAAGTTGTTTATTTGTGTATTTTTGTCGACCACACCCCGACCATCTTTTCCTTATATTAATCTACTGTCAACTATTAACATCTCATATCAAATTGAAGTTAGTTGAAAGCACTATATTGTTGTTGATAGTATTCAGTTTTGTAGGAGCAGTGGTCAAAACAATATATGCCAAAATTAATTTTTAAAGTATTAATTTTTAGTTATTTGAAAAAAATGTGGCTTTTTGAAAGACTGTATCTCAAGGACTATTGGTGGTCATCATCATCATAACTAATCCTCTTGAACCACAATAAGGGGTGTGAGCAGGAAGTTAATAGAGCCCTCTTCAGTTTTGCTGGTCTTCTGCAAGGCGCATTCTGTCATTCCATTGAAGTCCTCTTCTTTGGAAGTCGCTTTTTACCTCATCTTCCCATTTCCTTCTAGGCCATCCTTTTCCTCTCTTGCCCTTTACTTTGGCTTGGAAGGCCTCGCTAGCTATCCTCCTTGGTTCTATTCACAGAAGATGTCCCAGCCATCTCAATCGATTCTCTTCTATCACATTGTTGGCCGACTTAATATTGAGGTTCGACCTGATGGTGGTGTTGTGTACTCTGTCTCTTCTTGTTTTCCCCTCAATCTTTTGGAGGAATCTCATTTCTGACACTTGTGTCCTTGATTGATGTTTCTTCGTCAGCATCCATGATTCTGAAGAATATGTTCATATGGGAAGAAATGTTGATCTGAAAACGGCCTCTTTTTTTTTCTTTTCCACCTCTTACCTGTTTAGAAAACCTCTCTTAACTGCTTCAAACATCCTGCTTGTAGCAACGATTCGCTCAGTCACCTCTGAATCGATATATCGACTTTCATTAAAGTGTGCGCCCAAGTATTTGAAGTTTGAGAATTTTTTCTTCAACTCTGATGATGCGCATATTTCTCCTAGGATTCTTCCCAACCCTCATTACAATTATTGAACATAAAGAGCTCTATTATAATAAATTATAAATAAAATTTATTCTACTTTAAATAATATTTTGTTATTTTTGGGTTTTTTTCTATTGTGTGGTAGCTAGATTGTTTTAAGAATATGGAGCTCTGAATGAAAAATGGGCGAACACTTTATTTTTTCTAGAATAAAATAAAGTTCAGGGAGCGTGTACTTTAAATATTTCAATATTTACTTTTTAATGACATTCACTGTATCCCTTGTACAGTTTAGGGATAAATTGAACTCTATTCTAACAGAAAATAACACATTATTTTTTCTGTATTTGGAAGAACTCAAAAATGCATTTAATTTCTGGAATAGCCATCATTTTCCCCCTCCCCCCAACTTTGGCTTGTCATCAATTTTGACTCTAAGCTATATGTTCTCAAAAATCAGAGTGAAATACTTATTTTTTCTCTCCTTCAATTTTTGGACTACTTATTTACAATATTACTACTGTGTTTATTGATCAAAATAAAGTTTTTTTAAAAAATAAAATTCTTATTTCTCAAATTGGGTTTTTAATTGTAACTAGAGAATTATGTGCTGATAATAAAAATTCAAGTTTTTCTTCTTTGCTCAATAAAACTAATTCAATAATACAAATACTAAAATATAATTTATTATAATAATTTAATTATTGCAGCTGTTGATGTGTGGCATGGGTGAATACAGCGTTACAGACTTCAGATCTCACCATATTATTAACGGTTCTTCTCCCGAATTTTCTCGAATCTTAGAGTGGTTTTGGGCAGCTGTGTGCAATTTTACTCACGAAGAAATGGCGAGATTGCTTCAATTCACAACTGGAAGCTCCCAACTTCCTCCTGGAGGCTTTAAAGAGCTCAGTCCCAGGTTTCAACTTACTCCTGCACCCACATTTGGAAACTTACCTACAGCACATACTTGGTAAGTTTTACTAAGCCTTAACCAAACTTTTTCTGATTGTGCTGTTACTTTTGATATCCGCTAAATTTCGAGTGTTTTAGATCTTAAAAGTCTTGAACACTTATTTTACTTTCTTACAAGTGCTTTTGACTACACTAACACAAAATATTAGTTTTAAAATAATCGTATATTTTGTATTTGTGTGTGTTTATTTATATATAAAAATTAACAAATATTAATATCGGCACCGTTTAAAATAGTCATAATTAAAAATATGTCACGATTGTATTAAGTATACCTTTAACTTAAGGCCAGGAGAACCTTCACTTTTGATTGGCTAGTTGGATTGTTGTGGATTTTGTATAATGAAAATAAAACATGCTTAACTGAGAGTAAAATTTTATTGTATAAGTTACAGGTGGTGTAAGGGGTGGCTGAAATAAAACATTTATTGTTAAAAGAGTTAATTGATTTTGAATATTTGGTCTATGGAAAACTATAGATGTGGCTATTGATGATGGATGTTATAATTATAAGGATTTCCTCTCCGCATTTCTCAACTTCTCTCCCCCTGCTGTTGGGATGCACTCCATAATATCTCTACTCACTCATCAAAATGGGCGCTATTAGTGCTTCATTATGAGGGGCAGCGGTAGCAGCATGGTAATGCGCCAGTCTACCAATCCACAGATTGTCGGATCGAATCCCATTCCCACACGGGCTTTTTTCAAGCACAAAATAATGCAAAACTCACTGACAACCTCCCCTGGGCATTTGTGAGTTCTGGGCATTTGTGAGTTCCGTTAGCCAATGGGTGGCACTCACAAAAAATAGGCCTGGGGATGACGAACCCACCCTGCGAAAAAAACACGTCAAGAAATGCGCGATGTATTTCCTAATACTGGGAATATTTACATCCTAATATTGGTAAATACATCGCGCAAGGACTTATGCCTCCATGGTCTGTTGCCCATAGAATAATAATAATAATAATAGTTTCATTATAGGGACTCATCAATTCTCATCAGACTTTCGGTTACCTTAGATTATTGCCATTTAAAGAAATTTATTTATTTTTAATATGCTGAGGTGAAGAAATATTTCAATTAGAACATATTATTATTCTATATTTTGTACAATGTTTTGGGATTTACCCTATACTCATGTACTATGTATCCTAATATTTGTCATTTATATCGATTTCTATTAAGAAATAATTTCGTTTATATACATATAATTAATGGTGCAAATAAATGAAATAAATGAAAGCAGTCCTAAGTTTCTCCTTTAAAATTTATTTTTGCAAACATGTTACCTTTTTACAATCAGTGATTCAATGTAATTTGGGTTAGTCTTATTTTAAATATTTTTTTTATCAATGCATACAAAAAAATAAATGTCAACTATTCAATTATTTTTAATTTTTCAGCTTTAACCAACTGTGCTTACCAGATTACGATAGCTACGAACAGTTCGAAAGAGCTCTCCTACTAGCCATAAATGAAGGAACGGAAGGATTTGGAATGATCTGATGGGTTTTTCCTTCTGTGATATTATTCTTTTGCAAATATAATTTTATTTTTCTCATCAATACGTTAAGAATTATAAAAAAAACAAAAAACACATGCTTGCTGTGCTCATTTGTATTTTATATTATAAATCATGCTCCAGTCAATTGGTGGTTCTTTTTGTAGAATTAATGATAAGTTTTCACATTTAGCTTATTTATTGTACAAGGTCAACTATTATAGTAAAATAAAAATAGATATATAATTTCAATTTCAAATAATATATGTATTTAAGATTTAAATTATAGCTCCTAGTGCCATCCTTTCAATCTAGAGCTGCTGCCAAACTGTTTTAACTGAAAAAAAAACCTTAAATACATGAATTATAAGAAATTTCATATAGTTTTTCAATATATTTTTTTTAAATGCAACTTGTATTAAAACTTCTTTTTAATTTACACTTTTAACACCATTTGAATGGATCATTGACCATTTCGAAGCAAATGGAATAATTGAAATTTCATTTAATTCACTTGTCATTATTATAATTCTTCTTGATAAATTTTATGCTAAATTATATATTTTCATTTCAAATGAGATATTTTCAAATTAAGTGGCAATTTGATGTCCAGGAAAAATATTTTTGTTTATTGACCTCTGTTGGTTGAATGTTGTAGAACACAGCGAATTGAATTGATCTAGATCATTATTGTTTAATTTAAATTTGTTGGTATTATTTTTTAAAAAATTACCTCCATTGCATTACTGTTCTAAACCTAAAAAATAGGCCTGATTCCCTGTATTTTTTTTTTTAATTACCTATATTATACAAAAATTTAAAATGAATGCAATATGGTCCGGGTGCGGTAAAAAAAACAACTCAAATAGTAGTTAATTATACTATTTTATTGAGCCTCAATAAAATAGTATAATTATCTACTATTTGAGTTTTTTTTTTTACCGCACCCGGACCATGTTCCATTCATCTATACACACGGTCAATCAATAATCTTCCAAAAATTTAAAATGCATTTCAGAGAATTGCATGGGATTCAATTTTTCTATCATTTCTTTTTTTATTACTAAGTTTGGTAGGGAGCTAAAGGAGTATTCGGAGACGGAAAAGTTAAAAGGAGTTCTAAAGAGACTCAATGTTATTGTAAGTAAAAGTCTACAACTCAATTGCTGGCTTACAGCTAGAAAATATTCCTTTCTTTAAAAAAAAAAACATATTTTTTCACACCTCTATTAAATTGTGGTAGTCTTCTTAAGTTGATTAAATGTTTCGTTCTCTTCTTTTTATAAAAATGAGGTCATTTAATTAAATAAAGTAAACAGTTTATCTGTACAAAAAAACCTTATTGAAACCTCATAGAAAATAATTTTTATGATAAAAATGTAAACTTGTAACGTAATGGAGTTTCTCAAATTAATTTAATCTATCAAATTTCAGTTAAAATTCAAGAAGACTAAAATTTACATGCTAAGTTGATATAGAATGTAGTTACAAGAATTTTTTTTTTAAAGTTCTAACTTGCTCAGATTTTAAAATTGCCACTTAATATGGGAATTACTCAAATACTGATTTTCACGTTGCAATAACAGAAATTAGATAGTATTTTAATATTATATTTATGCTCATATTATCTTTTGATTAATGTCAGAAGTAATTGATAAAGATGAAAAAATTGTTTTAACTACTTAGATTTAGGTTAAATCCTTATCCAGCAACTATATATTTAACAATGTTTATTTGATTAAGGTAAGAAATAATTATTAATTTAAGGTAAAACAATGATTAATTTTTATTACAAGTATTAATTTTTGTATTTGTTTTATTTTAAAATAGGTTATATATTATGCAATATAAAGTTTATGCTTTATTTTTGGGTGATATAAATATATTTTAATTTATTTTTTAACATATGAATAATAATATTTATATACCTTTGTGATAATGCAATCTCGGCTCATGGAGTTTCTAAAAAAAAATTTAAAAATAGTTTAATAAAATTCACTGTTTTTTTCTTTCATAAAACTGTGAATAACTAATAATGTTCCTTATTGTGTACAAAGTTTTATGTAACTTTCGTGTAAGTTACTGATTTAGCGATAGTGAAGCATCAGCTTTAATTAACTTTATGCCTAATTAAATGTTAACAAATGAAGCTTTTTTTGCTCTTGTGTATATTTCGACTATAACCTCTTATTAATAGGACTTTGCTAATCCACTTAGTAATAATTAAGTTCGAAAACAAATGTTCAATTAAATAAAAAAAAAAATTATAGATGTAAGTTATGTCATCATAGATCGGTACTAGATTATAGCATAGGAGCCAGGTACATGAAATCTATCTCATAGACCATAATCTGAAAATAATTTTAAAAATTAGTTTATAACACACTTAACACGGAAAAACATTTCTGATGGTTCTAAAACACTTACTAAATAGGTAATTAATTTAAAGTAAAAAATTAGGTCATTTTATTAGTTTTTCGTCTATAACTTCTTTTTTTTTTTTTTTTTTTCTTCGGGCAAGACTCCCTTTGGAGTCCTATACTGCAAATATATTTAAATATAACTTCTTAACAGTGCATCCTAGAAAGCTATGACATAAGAAATTACAACAGCATTAAATTCTGCATCATATCAATACTATGAAATAATAATTTGGTCAGGTAGTATAGTTGCATATTGACTTAAAAAACAGCTATTGGAAACAGAGGGTTCGCTTGCCCACCTGACAGAATTATTCCTCTATGGTACTCATTCGATGCATAATTTAATGTTCTTTAATTTTTTTTATAATAACATATTCACTAAAAACAACAAAAATTTCTAATTCATTACTTGATAAAATTAATTAATGGCTTAGTAACTGTTTTAAGACTGCCAGAAATGTGTTCCCTTGTTAAGATAAGTCTTACAGGAAGTAGCCATAAGTCCTCATAGGATAAAAACTTCATTTCCTAGGGAACCAGCTTATTGGTCTTGAAGGGGATGACAAGTCCTATTAATACAAGAGCCGGAAAGAAAAAAAAGGCAGTTATCTCATCCCAATTTTTGATTACTTTAATGAAATTAATAATTAATAGTCAAAATTGATGAGTCTGCTAAGTATAGGTAGGGGAAATAAAAAATGGCGACTGTTTCAAAACCTTAAAAAACACTCATTTTTCATTCGGAGCTCTATATCTTAAAAACTACCAACAACACTAGAAAACCTAAGAGAACATTATTTAAAGAAGAGTAAATTTGCTGAAATATTGGCCTTAAAAGAGCCTTTTATGTCCAATAGTTCTCGAGATATAGCTTTTTAAAAAGCAAAATTTCTTAAAAATCTACTGAATGATTAGTAGTTAGTTAATCGATAGAAATCTATATCTCAGGAACTATGTGACATACAGATGTCTATTAGCACTCAAATTAAAGCTAGTATAATGTACTAAAAAGAAGTCTATGACCTTTACCTTCGTAGGAATAGTAGTTTTCATGATATATGCTAAAATAAATTGATTTATAGTTGTTCGGAAAATAAGTTTGATTTATGAAAAACTTCATTTCAGAAACTATTTGACGTACAGATGTCTGCCAGCGCTCAAATTAAAGATAGTTAAATTTACTACAAAATAGTTAATAATGTTTATCTTTGTAGGAGATTAATAATGTTTATCTACCAAGATCAGGTCATATCAGCTTTAATGGTCGAGGGGTACCTCAAGTGGTGGGGAACAGATGGCAGCATGTTCGCTAAAGATTCATATGTAGTACTACACCTTAGTTTTGACAAAATTTGAAAATAAATTTTGTTTTGTGTTTTACAATGACTTATGGTTTATGATACATTGTTTAACTAAATTAATATGCTATGATACTCATTTGATGCAAAATTTAACACTGTTTAATTTCTTATACATTTTTTCTTACTGTTTCATTAGATTGCACCGTTTAGAAGTTATAGATTAAAAAAACAAATAAACTGATCTAATTCATTACTTTATTAAATTAATTACCTAATTAGTAAGAGCTTTAGAAACACCAGAAATGTGTTTCCATGTTAAGTGTGATATAAACTAATTTTTGTAATTATTTGCAGATGTATGTTCTATGAGATGGATTTCTTGTATCAGGCTCCTGTACTATTACTTTTAATCTACTGTACTTAGAGGCCTTATTAATATTTCGTAGCATAATCGAGGGCCAAGTATTCGAGCATGGTAAATATGACTTTGAAGTCATAGAAATGTTTAGATGTTTTTGGTCCAAAACTAGCTAAAATCTTTTGGGGGTAGCCGATAGATAACTAATTATTCAACGCCCAATCGTGTGTGTATTTGTGCATATTTACTTAAATTTATCTTAGTGCAAAAATATTCTAATTTTAATATATCTGCCACTAAAGACTGATTCATAGTCAATTTGAAGTTATCGATATCTCTTATAGAGAAGGCACCATTTTATTATTTTATTAATTTATTTTCCTCTTTTTCTTATTTTAAGAAATTTTTCAACAAATTAAAATTATAACTATCGTTTATTTTTGTGATAATGAATTCAAATAACTTCATCTATGTATAGATACAAATCTAATGTGTAAATTCAATTATTTAGACAAAATATGTTGTGTCATTGCTATATTGTAAAGTAGTAATTCATATTTTCAGGGTGTTTTTTTTTTTATTCTATCTACAAATAGAACAATTTCATCCAATTTTGTCATTCCTGAACAAAATTATAAAATACTAATAATCCGGAAAAAATGGACCTAATCAGAGAATAGTGTTTATTCATTCTATATATTATTTATTTATCTATCCTCCTCTTTTTTATTAAAAAACAAAAAATAAGCAATGTTTTTAGCGTTAGTTTACTGAAGAATTTATTGCTGAACCATACAATTTCAATTTAAATTAAATATTTACAGTACAGAACATAATAAAAAAAATATAATATAAGAACATAATATACTGTAATAAATGAATGAGTTAGAATTCCACAAGATTCAAATACTACGGTTTTAAATTTTATTGAGGGTGATATCGCAAGTTATTATTGGGAACAATCTCTAGTTTATCAGCAGATAAAACTAAATTAAATAAATTATGCTTTAGCAACCTTTATGATTATTCACTATAGAATCATTTTAGCACTGCTTTTTATATCAGGGATGAAAACTAACTCTTCACTTTTCCCTGGGAACACTACTTCATCTTTCACAAATATAAAACTCTCATTGTCTCCCTTATATGTCTCTCCAACGATGAAACTTTACCTTCAGTACCATATCTCCGCTACTTGCATCTGTTCTTAGGAGTGTTCTCCTTCGGACACCAAACTAAGAATATCTTTGTCTGCCCTTTAGATACACTCTCACTTCCACAAACTTCTCGGCTTACTTGAACTGTCTTATTTAAACTGTCATATACTGAGTGATCCAATACAATACAATCTTTTAATTCTATCATTATTCAAATTCATAATTATCTTCAGTTTTTTCTTTCTCTTTTATTTTAAAATCTGGCATGTCATTCATTACATCTAGTTTTGAGGCCCTGTCCAGTCCAAAATTTTTATTTATTATGAATATTTTCACATGATCTGACTTTGCCAGCAAGTGGTTCCTGGAATTTGAGGTATGCAAGAACCATTCATTAAAGACAAGTATCCTTTAGCCATTTAATAATTTCTATAGTATTTGCTGTTATAGAAAATTGGTATTATTATTTAATTTGTAAATATTATTATAAATAAAACAGTAATACTGCTTCTTTGACCAGGATAGGGGGCTTTCCTTTGCGTAAAGGCACTGTTGGCATCCCTTTACGCAACACACTCTTTGTCTTTTGTTTTAAAACCCTCCCTAAATCCACAACATTTACTTGCTTCATTTCTCATATGAACTACTGACAACCCTTGTGAGTTCAACACGAGTACCATACACTAATAATGTTCAATTATGTTTATTTTGTCCAGTGGACTGGATGAAATCAATAAAAGTGGGTTAAGTGCCCTCCCTGGTTAATATTGAAGATATGATCACATGAAGGCGTAAGTTCCAAGGCCTTAAATTTAACTAGAATAGTGCTGGAGAAATCAAATTATTTAAAACTTCTTATAAATGTTTCTAAACTTAGAATAATAATTATAATAATAGACAGTAAAGTTAACTGTAAAATGTTCGCTTCTGTAAAAAAATATTTATATCTTTACATATCGCTTTGAAATTAGAAAAGCACAAAATGTTTTTTCATAATATTAATAAAATTAGTTGATTTCATTTTGTGAGTCTTACTGATCTTTCTCTGTTTTCCGAGCATTTTGTTTGTCTTTCAATCAACTATTTTCTAGTTTGATGATCTAAAAAACAAATTTTTTGGGAGGAGAGATGGAGAGACGAGGGATAATACTATAACAGTATACTTTAATAAGTACATTTATTCTTGAAAATGGAGTTGACAATTCATTGTATAACAATTTATAAATATAATTCATTTAATAAATATAAGTATTGAGTTTTAATATTAATTAAGATCATAAGATATTAAATATAAAATATCTATCAGATCAATCCCTAGCACATTCTTAGTTACATTAAATGAAATTAATAATTTTAAGTTGTTATATAATATTTAATTATAATTGATTTTTATGGTAAATTAAATCTTATTATTGTATAATTTATTTGTTATTAAGTTTTGTGGATTTCTGATTTGTTAATCATATTTATTAATAGTTATATTTTTTAAATTATTACTTATGCTATGCCAATAATTTAGTTTAAAGTGTTTTATATATATTTGATAATCTAAAAAAAAAATTTTTTGGGAGGGGGGATGGAGAGACGACACACATATATATATGTGACAAGGGTGGGTTCCTTACTACATCATATGTTACCAACTGGTGGCTGCTAGTTTTTAATTTAGAAAATTGATACAATTTTTTGCTCTTATTATTCTTATTCTTCTTTGGTGTAATGTTGCTTTGAATTTTTTTTTTTTAATACGTTATATTAACAACTATAATTCTTTAGTCACATAACTAAATGACAATTGTAAAACACATTTTGTCTCATTTTAAGAAATGTCATTATGTTCCAAAATGATATAACTAAAAAAAAAAATTAAAGAAAAAAATAATTTCATGAAAAATAGACATTAGTGTTTCTCCAATAGTACGATATGTTAGTAAAGTTATTAAATTGTCATTGAAGTTATAAATCTCATTAAATTTCTGAACAACGATTAGCTAAATATCTATAATACATATCATTTTAATTAATTATAAAGTTCTGAATAAATATATTTAATTATATGTTTTATTTTCATTATAATAAAATTTTTCTGTATTCTATTAAATTGTTAAAACTTATTATTGTAATATAGTATTTTGATCTGTAAAATTTTGGAAATACCTAACATAGATGACAGAATTTTGAATTTTAAATGTCAATGGTTCTTAACAATATACAAGTGGTTCCTTTGTGTAAAATTGGTATTAACTGATTCAAATGTATATATTTTAATAAATTCCTTATATGAACATTAATATTTTTGTTAATTTTTTAAATAAATAAATTCAAGAGATGTTATTTCCTAAACAGTGAAATAGAAACATGGTTTGTCTATTACTAAAAGAGTTAAGAACCACTGATAAAAGCGTATGATAAAAAAACCAATGACTAATTAATTGTTTTTGGTTTGTGTAATTGTTGATTTTTATTTAGTTATTAATGAATAATAAAAACTGTTATATTCATAATTTTTAAGTTGAGATTATATTACTTTTAAATTAGCGATGATTGTGTCGTTTTAATAGTACAAATAATTAGATAAATTTAAAAAAAAAGTTGCTATATTCAGAATTAACTAAGTTGGTTAAGAGAGAAATAAAATGAATCATCAATAGGCCTAAGCCAGTGGTTAATGATGGTCAAAACAGTGAAATCTTCGTAACGGATACAAGTTAATAGATAACTGGTGGTAACATGTTCTGGTTATTTTAGTAACCTGTGAATTCGCTATTTTTCATATTTCTTGCTGACTTTATATTCATAATAGTTAGAATTATTTAGATTGGAGAGAGGTAATTGTTAGCTCATAGTCCATTATAAAGATTTTACTATTTAGACAATCAAAACCAATGGTATGCTCTACCATTTTATGGGGAATATCCCGTTTGTAACTTTGCTTAATGTATTTTAGATGCTTCTATAGTTCTGGTTTTTTAAAATGAATTATAGAATATATTTTTAATTATAGAACTAAGTATTGCGAAATTTAATTATGATACTTAAAATATTACACGATCAGTAGTTTGTTTTTAATACAATTATATTCATTCTGCTGCAGTGTTATTAAACTTTAGATTGTAATTGTTAATTAGTTTTTAAGAAATTAATTAAAAGCTAAAAAAAAAGAAGTAAGAAATATATGTATATACATTTGAATTAGTATACATTTGGAATGTATAACAAAAAAAAATCTAATAAGTTAATTTAATTGAGAAAACATATGGCAAATACCATATTTTTTATTAAACAGTATTGCACGGGATCAAAAATTGATAAAGTAGCCTATTAGATATTATTGAATTTGGAATTTGAAAAAAAAATTGGAATTAAAAATGATTATACTCTAAATAAATATATTTAATTAAATGTTTTATTATCAATATTTTTAACAATTGCTGTATCTTTACTGAAAAATTGTGAAAACTAATTTAGTGTCTTGATATGTAAAATTTTGGGAATTTCTTGACATAGATTGGGAATCTGAGCTAAAGATACATTGATATCTGTGAATAATTTGTGTAAACATAAAGCAATACTTGTTTTTAAATTGTGATAAGTTGTTTTTCGATTTTTAAATCAATATTATTTAATGATAAATCATAATTTGTGAGATATTATTGAAAAATTCAAGGTGTGATGGAATTGTTTTTAATAACTGAATATGTGATTGTTTATTATTTTTTATTATTATGTTTTATTAAAAAAAAAATTGACAAATTCTAAGTGTGATGTTTTTTTTTTTTAAATAAATGAATATGTAATTATTTAATTATTTTTTATTATTGAGTATTATTGAAAAAAATAAATAGATATAAATCTGTTTGAAAATAAATATTGAAAGCTCTATGATTATGTAAAAGGAAGAAGGTTTGGGTGTGGTCAAAAGAACTCAGCTGTAATTAAACTATTCATTGTGAGCCAAAGTTTCGGCCCACTTTGCAGTGCTTCATCAAGGCTAAAAAAGATACAAAACTAAACCATTATAACAAAGTAAGAGAATAGATAACATGAAATAAACTGTTACATTATTTTAGCTGTATGTTTTTTAGCCCTGATGAAGCCCTGCAAAAAGTGGGCGAAACATTAGCTCACAATAAATAGTTTAATTACTATTTGAATTATTTTGACCGCATCTCGACTATCTTCCTTTTATATATTATGCAGGGTCAATCAAAGATCTTCCTCTATGATTATATTCTGTATATCAGAACAACTGTCAGCTCCTAGTATCCTCTCTCGTCTTCCCCTACTTTGAATACGGTTCCTTGGTCTATGGAGGGCTATCTGCAGGTCTAGAGCTGAGACTGAAGAGACTCATGAATTGCTTTGTAAGATTTATCTTTGGGTTTTCCAGGCGATGGTATACCGAGTTGAAGTGGCTCGATCCAACCTCTCGAAGGTAAAACCTTCTTGGTATTTTCCTACTCTAAGCTCTTAAAATTAAAAAGACCTACTTATATCCTTGATCTCCTCACTCTTCGTTCATCCATCCATTCATTAAACACCAGATCCCATCTGATTTATATATGCCCTATAGAACCACCTTCTTCAGCAAATCCTTTATCATACATGCAACCTCCTTCTGGAACTCTCTCCCCATCTCCATTTGCCAATCCTCATCCATTCTTTCCTTTAAACAACACCTATTCCTTCACTTATTATATAACCAGACCTCCGCATCATTGTAAACAATATAGTTGAGCATATATTGATTAACATTATAAATTTTAGTTAAGCCAAGATCTCAATATAATTTGCTTTCCAGACAAAAATCATAATGTATGATTCATGTATTTAGTCTTAGGAGACATATGCCCCAGAATAAAATTATTTTTTCATTCATTCATATTACAGTTTAATATACATTTTAAGGTTTTTCTAATTCAAAACATAATTTGTCCCATAGAATTTCTCCTATCTAATAGCTAACATCTTTCAATAGTTCACCTAATAATGTTAAAAAAATGATATCTTAATAATCGTTATGAAAAATGTATTTTCTTGCCTCAATAAACTTTAATATCACTCCTATATGTACATACTATGCACTTATATAGGTTCCCAACCTATTTTTGGCAGCAGAACCCTTTAGGTAATAGTAGGAAAATGATGGAACACCTATATTATCATTTGATATAGAGTGTCAAATGCTATATTTTCATCAAAAAGCTAAGAAAGGATAGGGTACCTACACAAAAACTGTACAGAATTAGAGAAAATCTGAGATAGGAAAGTTCAAAACTGTGAGTTGACGTGGAATGACCCATTCCTAAATTATTTTGTGGAACCCCTTGAAGAGGCTCACAGAGCTCCAGTATTCTGCAGCAGGACAGGAAGATCGGGCGAGTTTCAGATCCAATCTACTAACCTCATAGATTGGTAGGTTTTAAAGGTATGTGTCTTAGATCCTTACAGGATGGTAACTACACTCTATATGGTATTGCCCAACAGTCAAGTGGGGGAAAGCAAGTTCTAAGAGATTTACTGAAGATTCTTGTGGAAGGATAGAGGTTGCTAAGAGATATTTGCCCTTGGTTATGTTCATAGGTATTAAAGAAGGAGAAACACAAAAGAGGCTTTAAGAAATAATGTCATCTTTTAAAGTACCAAAAGACTGGTAGAGTTATCTGATCCAGCGGACATGTGTTAGCTCACTGTCTACTTTCGAAGAGGGGAACAGAGTAAATCTGTTCATTAGAGTAAGATATGCAAAGGCCGACAAGTGGTACAGCCTAGAGAATAGTTTAAAGTGAATAAAAAAAAATCTCATTTAATCTTTATCAATTCAAACAATGTATTTAAACATATAATAATTATATTAATTAATAATATTTAAATATATTATAAATGTATACAATGGTCATGGGAGCACAGTGGTTCAGTGATAAGGTGTTGGGCTACTAACCCCAAGGTTCGAATCTGACTCTGGCAGATAATTGTTTCTTCTGTTACTGTAGCCCTGAGTTAACCCTGTGGGTTCTAGAGCCCTCCAGTGGCACACCTAGCTTCTATAAAGTGGGTACCCTTGATTTTTCCAACCCCATAGGTTTTATCAGTTCACATTATTATACAATGGTAACAATTGTTTCTTGAACAGTGGTTTAGGTGTTTGCTAATAGGTAGCAGTATTGGCTGCAATGATGTTCTTAAACTATGAGGAACTCTCATTGGTTACCATAAAAGACTATGGTCAGAGAGTGCAACCTCAGGGTTCTAAGCAGAATGAATTATAAAACCAATACTCTCCATTTCTGAGAATTTTTCTCTGACTAAACATGTATTCTGACTGGCCAAAGCAGGATACTTATCTTTCAAAACTCCCTGTACTCTTTCGAGTTGTTCAGATTTCAACATCAAAAGCCAGCTAAAACCTGCTCTAAGAACAAAACATCTTCAAATAAAATATATTTTTTTCCAAATTGATCTTGGCACAACCCTGCTTCAGTCTCTTGGCCTAGTAGTAATCATATTTTAGCTTACAGAATTTTTTTACAATATCTGTTTTTCATTCCTTCTTACAATTACTTTCCAAAATCATTGATCTTTTGAATTATGAAGTAAATTTTAACTTGTCATAGAGCTTAAGCTGCTGATAAGTCATAAGGATCTTATCTGGGATATTTTGGATATCATGCTTTTTTAAATAGTGACTGAGAGTAGCATTTGAAATCCCCATTTCTGAAGAAAATTCTCGAGTGGTTAATAACAGATCTTAGCTCACACACTCAAGTAATTAAGCATCATCCACCTCTCTAGAGTGGCAAAGCTTGGAGGTTTTTGTTCCCAGAATTGAACCACCTTAACCAATAACATTGCTGTCTTATGTACCTCATTTTCACCTTCCAAATCATTAATTTCTCAGCTGCTGGCTTCACACTTCGTCCTTTTTTCTAGTAATGCACCAAAGACCATTGTTTACACCAGGACCTGTTCATGTATTACTCCAGGCACCCTGAATATATACTGAAATTTATTCGAAATTAGTGTGGAACGTAGGGGTTGAATTAAGAGCAATTTTATGCTGCTTGTTAATGAACATATATATTTTCTTAAATCAAGTTATTATTCCCTGAAGGGTAACCTGAGTTATTGTGTTAGTTAATAGATGATAATTATTTTAATAATATAATATAAGAACAAATCTTTTGATGGGTCTTATATGACTATATTGTTATATCTTATCTGTGAGAGTTGTTGGAAGTTTCGCTGTTGCGGTTATTTCTGCGTCTTCTAGTCGCTTCCCTCTTCCTGGTTGGAATACCTCGTTTGAAAATGGTGAATGCTATGAATTTTCACCTGGTGTCCGGAAAAACGTTTCTCTCTCAGAGGCTGGTCAGCATATCATCGGCTTTGGCATGGTAGTAGGGCAAACGTCTTATCTTGCATGCCATGACTGATAACTTAGGGTGGAATTGCTGTTGCAGTGTCTTTGGGCTCTTCTGGTATGCCCTGCTTCGGAGAACATAAAAAAATTGAGACTTCTGACCCCTATTTTATACAAAATATAAAACAATACGGAAAAATTGGATTGGATAAATCCAACAAATATGAATGACAATTTTTTTCTTCAATATTGTAAGAAATTTATAAAATGGAATGAAAGGCAGAGACAGCTGATATAAGTAAGTAAGTTTATAGAAGGATAGCAAAGCCATCCTCAGGTAGAAGACATGAGGTAAATGAAGAATTATTAATTTTTAGAGAAATGTTAATTTTCAAAATTTTAATATTGTTTAATTTGCAGCCTTTGTTAACCAAAATGCAGCTGCACATCTGTGTTTCCCACAGGGCAGGGTAAATGGCTGAATAAATATATAAGATAAAAGAATCAAATTACATAAAATAATAATAATATGATGTTATCCACACAAGAATTGTGAATCAAAGATTTCTTAATTCTAACACATACATTTAAAAGACTTTGTCATAGAGATATATTTTGTTATTAAGTGATTTTTCTGGTACTCCAAAGTAAGGATAATTTCTTCGAAATTCTGAAAATCTATTTAAATCATTGAAGTGAATATTTTTTCTTCACAAATTTTTTTTTAAAGAAAATTAAGGCTGAGAAAGGTTTACATTAATTGACTAAATTAACTGTAGTGCTCTCTTTTGGAAGTTCTGGCATGAGATTACTGTTATATCTAGTTTTAGACTGAAATGCATTGTTTAAAATCGTTGTTTGCATATTTGATTTTTAAATCATTTACATTTTAGTGATTTATGCAACTAAAGAAATGATAAAATTTTTTAAACTGAAGTTAGATGATATTGCTAAAGGAAACAATAGGAAACTAAGTTTCAGCTGTGGACAACAGGTAGCAGCACTAACCTGAAAATGACAATTTTGGACTTAATAATCCACCTCATGAAGATGCTGAATAGGTAGTTAAATGACTAATTAGAAATGTGATAAGAATGTCAAAAGTTAGTTCTATTAATATAATATTATTTTTTAAAAATTAAGATTGCCTAAAGTTCAAAAGCTTAAATTAAAGCTGCTTAAAAATACAATGTTTTTATGTTGTGGACAAAAGAACTCGTATAGTAATAAAACTATTTATAGTGAGCAAATGTTTTGTCCCAATTTGCAGGGCTTCATCAGGGCTATAAAAAGATACAAACAACTAAAATAATGTAACAAATTAAGAGAACAGATAACAGAAATAAAAGTAAACTAAGATATGGCTAGAAATGATTTAAAATATATCAAAATTTTAGCAAGATTAATTAAAGAAAAAAGGAATTCTCGACCTTTGTTTTATTCTCATTTCCCTTCATTTCTATCTTTTAGTGTGTAATGTCTAATTTCTTTATATTAATTTTTTTCCGTTTTCATATCGTCGAATACTTTTTTGTAATTCTTATTTATTTATATTTTTCACTGTACATTTTATTTTTATTTTCTTTGTCCATTTTTATATAATTTTAACATATTTTAAATCATTTTTAGCCATACCTTAGTTTAGTTTTATTTCATGTTATATGTTCTCTTATTATTTTTGGTTTTATATATTAGACACAGTCAAGTTAACAATCTTCCAATATACTTATCCTATTCTTGGTCTTTTAAGGTATTAATTGTACCCTTCTATAGCATAATATAATTCACTGTTTGTTTTAAAAACAGTACATTTAAAATTTTATACAATTTGTTAGTTATATTTATGGTAATAAATAGAGAAAACAATTAATAAATAAAAGATTTTTTTAAAATTATGTTGTAATACTTAATATTTTAAAATTATTGAAATAATAATAATTTTTAATTTTTATAAAAAAACAAGGTTGCTTGATCAATGATTTAGTGCAGAAAGGATAGTTGAAGTGTGAAGGTTCAATAATAGACTATGGGTGGGGGTGGAGAGAAATTCAATTAATTATAATTTTTAAAAGATACAATTCCAGATTTTCGGAATGAACTTGAGATCTTATAAATATGTTCTATGTTGTTATTTTTATAAAAAAACACAAAATAAAAAGACAGTAAACATAGAAGGCTTCAAGTACATTCCTGATATCTGGAATTTTAACATATAAAAATAATAATTATTTGAATTGCTCTCCACCCACAATCGCAGTCACTGTAACCAACACACTAAACTGTAATATCATTTATTATTTAATGTTACCTCAATAAAATCAATAATCAAAATTAAATACTAACATAACTAACTCACATTGTAAACCCTTTTGGCTAAACCATAAATAATTAGTTGTGTCATAAATCTTTTAAGTATAGAGGTTTTATTTTAACTTTGTTTGCCAAGCATAATTTATTTTATATCCATTTCAAATACTATTCACTCCATTTATACCAGCAAGTTATAATTGATTCAGGTAATATTCCCCAACAATGAAACCTGGGGAATAATTGAATTGAACACCGACTTTGTTTTCTAGGCAAGAAAAAAATTGATAGTCGTTGTATATACCTCGAGAAACGTGAAAATATGAATTTTTATAGTAACAGGAAAATAAAATTTGTTGTCTGAAATTTTCGCCTTCCAACATAGTAATGAAAAGCTGAATGATACGCGCTAATATTTTGAAAGAGTGATTCTAATTAATTTGTAATATTATTCTGTTTTAATATTTTGTAGCACTATAACCGCAGCGGCTGCACGGAGGAAGTTGCTCAAACCCGCTTGAGAATTGGCCATACTGTCCTAACGCACTCTCACTTGATCAGAAAACCTCGACCTCCAACATGACAATATTGTCAGTCCATCCTCATGATTAAACACATTTTTCAAGAATGCCCTCACTATTTACTAACAATAAACGGAATAGGAGTGACCCTAAATTTATCTGAAGTTCTTACAGATGAGGTAGCTAAAGTTAGATTGGTATTTATTTTAAAAGAACATCGCCTCCTTTCTAAATTATAACTATTCTTCAATTTTATTTAATTTGTTTTTTACGTTAGAATCAAGTGCATGTGTGCATGAGTGAATGTCTGTGTGTGTGCGTAGCTTTATACTTTATAATATTCCATAGGTGTTGGTGACCAAAAGGTTTCACATCTTTAAACAAGAACAAACAAACATACCGGCGTATTTTGTTTTCAAACCTGATATTGTAGAATTATTCTTGTGTTCTAAAATTGCTCTTATTTTTGGCCATATTTTTTGTTGGATGTAATAAATCTATTTATAAAAGTTACTAGAATCGAATGAATTATATTAAAATAAATCATTAAAATATAAATATGCCTCTTTAATGAACTGTTTATAGCTGACTGTAGATTCGATATGAGAAGAAGATGGTCGGGATGGGGTCAGTAACTATTCACAAATAAGTGAAACTTTTTTATTTGTTCCGACGGGAATTTCAAGCCTCCATCAGTGGTGAAAGCAAAACAAGATAACAACCATAATTCAGAGAAAAATAAAAATGGTAAAAGTTTGGAAACAATTATAACAATAAATCAAGTAGATAATAGAATTAGATTCTGATCTAAATTCTAAATTCTATATAATATAATATTGTAGAGGAAAGAATTATACAAATAAATGATTGAAAGAGTTACTAAGAATCACACAGTGTTAATGTAAATAAAGCATTATTTATTTATTTAATGTGATTTACAACTGTATAAGTAATAAACACAATAAGTAAATATGTTGTATGTATAAATAAAGAAATAAACATAATGAAGGTGTGGGAGAAAATGTAAATAATGAAAAATCAAAATTAACATAATAAAATAGGTAAGTGATGATTTAA
>NW_027104938.1:382921-387298 GCF_000696795.3 Halyomorpha halys | reverse complement strand
AAGGTAGCGGAACTGTTCGGCAGGGGTAAGACTAACACCATTAAATGAAACTGTAGGGCAGTCAATAGGTTTACGACGAAGGGTAAAGGTGATTTGATGGGATTTATATATATAATAATATTCATAATAATAATAATCTTTAATATAATGTAACGGTTGTATCAACTATGTAAGGCCCACCAGGCCAATCTGGTATAAAATAAAAAAAAAAATCTTTATTTATTCAGGGATTGATCCCTTTAGAATAATATACAGGCGGCAAAATTAGGCTTTAGAACCTTAGAGTAAAGATGAAATTATAAAACGTCATAAAATAAAATAAAACAATGAATTTGAAAAGATATAAATAAACAACAATAATTAACAGAATATATAAAATAATGACAGAATAAATAAAATAAAACCACATGTCATATTATAAATCATAAGATGACTTGTGATAATAAACAAGAAAAAAAAAAGATAAAAAATCAAATACAATGAAACTAAAAAATAATAAATGAAAAGATACAATTTCTGCTAATGTACATATTTACAATTATAAACAGAAAAAATATAAAACTTTTTTGAAACTTTCAATTGTTATTCTTCTGGAATTGGTTGGACAGAAGGTATTCGAACATATGGGATTCAAAGATTGGAAGGGTATTAGAACTACGAATAAAAGAGAGAATAGAATTCCATAGAGAGGGGGAACGAGGAAAGATCTGGAAAGACCAAATGCTTTGAGGATTGAAGGATATCAGAGATACGATGGACGGCGTGATTGGATAACTTGGTAGAGAGAGGAAGCATGGAAATATTTACGACCGAAAGAGGGGTAAGGCTACTTCAACTCTTCATAAAATCAGGTGACATAGACCTCCTTAGTGACCCCAAATATGAATCGTGAAAACATTGAAATTAACACAGTGAAATGTGCGAAAGGAAACGATATACATCATTCAATGAGTATTAAATTAAAAAAAAAAGAAGATCTGTATCGCTACAAGCTATGAAGGGTCAGTGGTGCAGTACTTTGTAAGGAAGTACTAGTTACTTGACCAACGGTTGTGCAAAGAGGCGATTTGGTCAGAATCACGCTCGACCGCTAGGTTTTACACAAACTCCCGAACCCACAGTGCCGACTCGACGGCTACTGGTAACAGATAATGATCTGTCACAGGCCGATTCGAACCCAGGTCTTTGGAATTAGTAGTCCATTGCCTCACCAATGTGCTACCCACTCCCACATACAATGGGTATATTGTAGATAACCGAAATTCAAATCGAAACGTCACAAACACTACAGACACACAAAACATCTATTGAAGAATGGTGTCAAAACTGGAGAATCAAAATAAATCCAGACAAATTCCATCAGATCACCTTTACTCTTCTTAAACCTCTACCCTCCTGTCCTACAGTATCCTTTATAAATACTCCACTAACGCTTGTTGAACAGATTCGATACTTAGGACTCCATCTTGACAAGAGACTTACTTGGAATCCACACTTAAGACTGAAACGACAAGAAACTGCTCGTAGATTCCGATTGCTACAACACTTACTTGACAAACGCTCTAATCTTCCCATTCACTACAAAAAATTAGTATACACTGCGATAATCAGACCCATTTGGACGTATGGAATTGAGCTCTGAGGCTCCACCAAACCATCAAATCCCTCCCGCATCCAATCCTTACAATCCAAAATCTTACGTAAAATCCTTGATGCTCCTTATTACGTTACAAATAAACACCCACAAAGACCTTAAAATCCCATTCGTTGCAGATTTGGTCCAAAACAGACATGCGTCTTTTCATTCCAAACTCCTTAACCACCATAACCCATTAATTCTTAATCTTTCATCCTTAACAATCCCTGATAATCCTCCGAGGCGTCTGAAAAGAAGTTGGCCACGGGATCTTCTAATTTAAATTAATGTTTGAAGTATCACCAACGGGTGGATCCTGCCCAAGATTTTCAAGTGTATATGAAACATAGAACATATTTACTTATTGTATTTATTATTTTGTACAGTTGTAAATTACATTAAATAAATAAAAAAAAATCGAAATATCGGGACAAATAAAATAGTTTTACCTATTTGTGTGTCATTATTTACCGCAATCCCCAGTTAACAGAGCATTTACTTAATATATTTGAGAAATGAAATTTTATCTTTTTTGCATAGACGGCTTGAAACCAACATCCCTGTCATCAACACTATTTCTCAATATTGTAAATATTTCAGCCAGTTCTTCAAACCTCAACTGCCAAACTATCCTACTTTGATTTCCCAATAACCAAATATTAAACAGAGGTTGTTGTGGTTTGAGACAAATTCGACAGACCTCAGCAACCAAACAATTCTACTTTCGATACTATGACGTGCTACTGTTGATAGATCACTGCATGCCAAATAAATCCAATTTCCTAGTTCCCAGTCTCCAATATACACTTACTGAAATATCGTTTCTCTGTCTATTGTACTTGGCCAGTCAATAAGCTTAATAGTATTTATTTCATATCTTTTGTACAAGTTTTTTTTTAATATTTATTTATTTCTATTTACAACTGTACATTATAATACATTTAGTAAATCTGATTTAAGTTAAATTGGAGTGTTACAGGCGTGTAGAGAAACTACCCATTGGTAGCACTCTAATGACATTTTACATTAGCTGGTCTCGTGGCCATCTTCTTTTCAGGCGCCTCGGAGGATTGTCAGGAATGGAAGAGGATGCAAGATTAGAAACTAAGGGGTTTGAGAGTTTATAATGGAAGGAGTGATATCTGGTTCGGGCTAGATCGGTTACATAGGGAACATTAAGGTCTTTATGTATGATTTTATTTGTGTCAAAGTAAGGAGCATTGAGGATTTTAGGAAGGATTTTGGATTGTAAGGATTGAATACGGGAGGAATTCGAAGGTTTAGTGGAGCCCCAAAGCTTAACTCTATATGTCCAGATTGACGGTATTACAGTAATCTAGATCAATCTTTTGTAATGTGTTGGAAGTTTAGACCGTTTGTCTTAGTAAGTGCTGTAATAGTCGAAATCGACGTGCAGTTTCCTGTCTTTTCAGTCTGGTGTGAGGATTCCAGGTTAATCGTTTGTCCAAATGTAGTCCAAGGTAGCGGAACTGTTCGGCAGGGGTAAGACTAACACCATTAAATGAAACTGTAGGGCAGTCAATAGGTTTACGACGAAGGGTAAAGGTGATTTGATGGGATTTGTTGGAATTTATCTTAATACTCCAAATACGACACCAATTTTCGAGGGCTGTGATATGGGATTGGAGATGTTGGGATACATTGTACAAGTTAATAAAATAATTTTTGTTTCTTACTCACATTTCCACCATCTTATATCTCCCGACTATCTTTAACTTATATTAATCTTTGTATTTTTTCTCGACCCCTTTAATGGTGAAATTGGATCTTCAGTGGCTAAAGTTGGACTATCACTGCACTAAAGTATATATGAGGTCACTTCTCTATTTCTCGAATTTTTGAAATAGTGTATATTTAAAGAAGAATAAACTTGGTGAATTATGACCCCTAATAGAGCTTGTTTGTGTTCAATGATTTTCAATGTATTGCTTTTTAAAAAGCAACATTTCATTAAAAAATGTACCCAAAGATCAAGAGTTACTGAATTTATTTTCAGAAATCTATATCATCGACGTGCAGATGTCCATTAATACTCAAATTAAAGCTAATAATATGAATAGTAGTTTTTTTATGATAGTCGACGAGATCAAGTCACAAAATGTTAATTTTTAACTGTTCGGGCAAAATTCTGACTTATGAAAAAATATATTCAGAAACCTTTATTTTTTTAAATATAGATTCCTCAAAATAAATTCAGTAACTACTGATCTTTCGGTACATTTTTTTTAATGAAATGTTGCTTTTTGAAAAGCTATATCTCGAGAACTATTGAACATAAATAGCTCTATTAGGGCTCATAATTGAGCAAATTTACTCTTCTTTAAATGATGCTCTATTCAGTTTTTTTAGTGTCGTTGATAACTTTAACAATATAGAGCTCCGAAAGAAAAATTAATTTTTTTTTACGTTTTGAAACAGCCGCCATTGTTTATTCCCCTCAACTATACTTGGCAGTCTCATCAATTTTGACCTAGTTTTCATTGAAGTATTAAAGAAAAATCGGCTGTTCAGAGGCTGAAGTTGGCCTATCACTGTACTAAAGTATATATGAGGTCACTTCTCTATTTCTAAAATTTTAGGATTTCGCACGTACTATATCAACAACTATTTTTTTTTTTTTTAATTGATAGATTTATTTATTGATAGATATTACAATCTGCCACACAGTTGTGGGCAATAGGTAATAGTGATGAATGATCTCATATATACTAAAATAAAAA
>NW_027104938.1:380202-382716 GCF_000696795.3 Halyomorpha halys | reverse complement strand
TCGACCTGAGGATCCCTGAGCCCACTCTATCCCCCACGTGTGAGGGGTAGAGCAGAGCTCAAGAGATCCCAGCGCATCCCTCTCGTCGCATCACTGGTATATCAACAACTATTAACAAGAATGAAGGGATTATGTTCGTGGAGTGAAGAACAACCATAAATAATAAATTTATATAATAAAATTTAACTTTTAAAGATTGGGACACCACTAAACCATCGAATTCCTCTCGTATCCTAGCCTTACAATCCAAAATCCTTAATACTCCTTACTTTTTCACAAATCAAGGCAGACATCAGAATCTCATAGTGCAAGAGCCCAAGAGGAGAAAAAGTCATTTATTTCACCTAATTTTTGATTACTTTAATAAAAACTATGTATAAAATAGCGGCTGTTTCAAAACGTTAAAAAATAATTAATTTTTCATTCGCAGCTCTAGATCTTTAAAACTACCAACATAATTAGAAAACCTAAGAGGATATTATTAAATGTAGAATAACTTTACTAAAATATGAGCACTGATAGAGCTATTTATATTCAATAGTATTAGAGATATAGCTTTTTAAAAATCAACAATTTATAAAAATGTACTGAAATATCAATAGTTAGTTAATTTATTTTGAGAAATCTATATTTAACCAACTATGTGACGTACAGATATCTATTAGCACTCAAATTAAAGCTAGTTTAATGGACTATAAAGTAGTTTATGACGTTATTCTTGGTAGGTGTAGTAGTTTTGATATTTACTAAAATAAATTCAGTACAGTCATATACAGTTCTATATTTCTGGCCACATTTTTTTACTTTAACTTATAGAACAAGAGCCAGGAAGAAAAACAGGCAGTTATTTTACTCCAATTTTTTATTAATTTGATGAAAACTATGTATAATTACAAGACTAAATTGATGAGTCTGCCAAGTATAGATAGGGGTTTATTCCGGCGGCAGTTTCAAAACGTAATATAAAACGAAATTCGGAGCTCTATATCCTTAAAAATACCAACAGCACTAGAAAACCTAAGAGAATATCATTTAAAGTAGAGTTAATTTACTAAAATATGAGCCTTAGGAAAGCTATTTAGACACAATTGTTCTCGAGATATAACTTTTTAAAAAGCAACATTTCAAAAAAAATTTACTGAAAAATCTTTAGTGAATTTATTTTGAGAAATCTATATTTCAAAGAATTCTAGATTCCTGAGATATGTTTTTTCACAAGTCAGAATTTTGTCCGAACAGTTCAAAATCAACATTTTGTGAATTAATTTTGTCGAATATCATGAAAAAACTGCTATTCCTATTATTAGGTTTTGAGATATAGATTTCTCAAAATAAATTCACTTCTTTTAGTATCTTGTAGTACATTTTTTAATGAAATATTGCTTTTTAAAAAGCTATATCTCGAGAACTATTGAACATAAATAGCTCTATAAGGGCTCATAATTCAGCAAATTTACTCTTCTTTAAATAATACTCTATTAAGTTTTTTAGTGTTGTTGATAACTTTAAAGATATAGAGCTCCGAATTAAAAATTAATTTTTTGACGTTTTGAAACAGCCACCATTTTTTATTCCCCCTACCTATACTTGGCATACTCATCAATTCTGACTAGTAATTATACATAGTTTTCATTAAAGTAATAAAAAATTGGGGTGAGATAACTGCCTTTTTTTTTTTTTTTTTTTTTTTTTTTTTTATCCCCGGCTCCTAAACTATTTCATGACAAACTTCCTAACCAACCAAACCCACTAGTTTCTAACCTGACATCTCCTTCATTACCTGATAATCCTTCTAGGCGTCAGAAAAGAAGATGACCTCGAGATCTCCTCTAAAAATATTATTGGAGTTCAATTAATGGGTAGATTCTCCGCATGTCTGTATCATGTCATTGTATAACTATTATAAAATTTACTTGTTGAATATACTTTTAATAGATTAAAGATATTAATAAATAAATTGTAAAACAATAAAAGTTATAAATATACTCGTTACTTGGATTTCTTCTATTAAATACTGAAATACTTATTATTTTTAAACGGACATACAACACCTTCAAACATATAATTGACAGAGGAAAGCTCGCTTCTCTTCTCTATCGTTATTTCTTTCTTATCTGTTGTTAATTGCTTGTTATTGTACGAAGTTGCTCAACTTCCATATCTGGCATTTTCCTCCTCTGCTTGGATTTCGACATGTTGTACAATCTATCACAAACTCAGGATAAATAAATTTCTAGGAATGGTGACAGGCCTTAAATTCTACCTCTAATAAAAATATAGAAGAACCGAAAATAAAAATTTTAAAATATATAATATATTGTTGACTTATTTCACATGTTTCTATTAACTTCTTTCACTTATCATTATCATCACTTATCATTACCATCACATTTTTTCACTTATTTTCTATACTTTATTACTTATTTTTAATCTTTTTATGTACTTTTTTCTACATCACACCTTGTACTTTTATATATATTTTTATTTTATTTTGTAAACTTTCACTTCTGATTT
>NW_027104938.1:370102-379462 GCF_000696795.3 Halyomorpha halys | reverse complement strand
TTATTTTTATTTCTATCATTTTATCTTAACATAGTTTCATTTTGTATCTTTTTAGCCCTGATGAAGCCCTGCAAAGTGGGGCGAAACGTCGGAAAATAAATAGTTGTAAACTATTTTTGTTTCACTTTTGACCGCAACCCTGACCATCTTCTTATATAAAAATTTTAAAAGTTCCAATTTAGGAAAATCGAAGTTTGTTTAAAATTAATGGTTTGTAACTATTTCCAACAATCTAAAAGCTAAAATAAATAGACCTTAGGTTTAATAACTGGCAGTTACAACCGGTTATTTGAAAGCTAACCGGTTATTTTCAATAAAACATATTATTTATTGACGGTTAATCGATTTTAACGTCCGATTGTAATTGTTTCACACCATTGACATATACTATGACATATAACATTTATTTGGATTATGTATTTATTAGGAAAATTTGTATAAAGAAACAAAAATCCTGATACCACAGAAGAAAAAAAATATATAAAATTATGAATAATAATTTTCGTCGTTTGTGAGGAGAGGACCCTTCAGCCAGAGATGGGTAAAAAATAGCTATGGATGAAAATAATAGCTTAAGTTTCCATGGATACAACCCATATTCATGAATGAACCATTGATAAATAAATATCATATCCATGACAATTTTAGCTATTAAGTTTTAACTATAGCTAATTTTTGAAAAAACTCAGTTATTTCATTCCAATTATTAATTTCTCCAATGAAAACTATGTATAGTTACTAGTCAACATTGATGAGTCTGCCAAGTATAGGTAGGGGGAACAAAAAATGGCGGCTGTTTCAAAACGTTAAAAAAAACTAATTTTTCATTCGGAGCTCTAAAACTACCTAAAACACTAAAAAATCTAATAGAATATTGCTATGAATTCCTGTTGTTGATTAGGATGTCAGGATAATTGTTGAAGACAATTATCAAAATATATATATTTATTAATTAATATTATTTGAGTCCTACAAAACTATTATTATTATTATTGAATTCCTTTCAAAGGCAAGTGTTTACCAGTTTACCAATTATATATCTATGGATGAAACTAATAGCTAAAGTTGCCATGGATACGACCCTTATTCATGAATGAACCATTGATAATAAATATCGTATCCATGGCAATTTTAGCTATTAGTTTTAACAATAGCTATTTTTTTTTCAACTCTGCCTCCAGTACGGTAGTAGTGTGACAACGCGCCTGTCTACCGACCCAAAGATTGTCAGTTCAAGCCCCGGTCCCAACCGGGCTTTTTTCAAAGCATAAAACTAAACGAAACTCACTCACAACTTCTCCCCGGGTATTTGTAAGGCGCCTAAGCTAATGGGTGGCAGTCACAAAAAAATAGGCGTGGGAGTGCCCGTACCCACTCTTGTAAAAACTATGTAAGGAAGCACGCGATATATTTCCTTAGTACATCGCTCTAGGCCTTGGATCTCTGCGGTCTGTCGCGCCAATGTTAATAATAATAATAAGAACAATAAAATATAAGTCTATAGTAAACATGTAAAATGAAGTACATAAACCATATGAAAAATACGTAAAGTGAAATAAGCTATAGAAGCATTGTGAAGTAAAAGTTTACAATAAAACAGTAAATGTGAAACAGCTCTAATGAAGCTCTACAAAGTGGGTCGAAACGTTGTCAAATAAACTATTTTTGTTTTCTTGTGATCGCATTCCTATCTTCTTCATAATTTTTATGAAATGTTGCTTTAAAAAATAGTATCTTGAGAACTATTCAACTTAAACAGCTCTTACGTTAGTAAATATACTCTACTTTAAATGAAGTTCTCTTAAGTTTTCTAGCATTGTAGGTAGTTTTTAAAATACAGAGCTTCGAATGAAAAATTATTTAATTTATAATCTAAACACTTTCTTGAGACTGGTAAATTTTTTAAAAATAAATAATTTAATTTTTATCCATTTTAGTCTCAAAACATTTTATTTTTCTTACAAGTCCGACGTTTTGGCCAATCCGCCCATCCTCAGGGACAATATACTTAATACAATTTTGGAATTATATGATTTAAAAACTCTAACTCCATGCAGGAACCTAACAAACCAGGTTGTGATAAAGATTTTAAGGAATAGTGACTGTGATAAATGATTTTAATTTTGGTTTTAAGTAAATATTGACTTATTAGAAATTGCTGTTTTGACCTGGGCAGAATAGGCTGCATGGAGTTAGAGTTTTTAAATTATATAATTCCAAAATTGTATTAAGTAGATTGCCCCTGAGGATGGTCGGATTGGCCGAAACGTCGGACTTATAAGAAAAATAAAATGTTGTTGGTTGAGACTAAAATGAATAGAAATTAAATTATTTATTTTAGAAAAATTATTTTTATTGTTTTGAAACAGTTGCCATTTTATATTCCCCCTACCTATAATTGGTAGACTCAGTAATTTAGACTAGTAATTAAAAATGGTCTTCATTTTAATCAAAAATTGGGGTGAAATAACTGACTTTTTCCTCCTCTTGGGCTCTTGTACTTTCACTATTACACATAGCACATGTAAACATTATTTCCTTTAACCAAGGTTAACAATTTTAATTAACAGTTCACCCCTCGTCTTAACACTGATTAACCAATCAAATAGTTTTCAACATTTATGTATCTAGTATTAAAGTTAAGTTTTACAATAAACATTATATATTTTTTTTGTCAATATTTTACAAATATACTTAATACTCGTTACAGATATAATTTTTTTTTTATAAAATTGTCTTTGCCTTTACCAATTACAGTATGCTTATTACTTATCTTCTCATAGATTTAAAATCCCTATCGAATGTAACTATTCTTCAAACTGGCTGTTATTCTTAACTATGTATTATCATATATTTGTAATTGTTTTTATATATAAATAAAGAGGATTTAAAAAAAAAAATTATTTATAAATTTTTTAAAGATTTTTAAAGAATTTAAGAAAAGATTTTATAAATACCACACGCTTTCTTATACATATTTATTACACTTTAAATTAGAACATAACATTATAGTACAAGAGCTGGGAAGAAAAAAAGGCAGTTATCTCACCCCAAATTTGATTACTTTAATGAAAACTAGGTATAATTAATAGTCAACATTGATGAGTCTGCCAAGTGTAGGCAGGGGGAATAAAAAATGGCGGTTGTTTAAAAATCTTAAAAAATACTAATTTTTCATTCGGAGCTCTATATCTTAAAAGCTACCAACAACACTATAAAATCTAAGAGAACATAATTTAAAGTAGAGTAAATTTGCTGAAATATTAGCTCTAAACGAGCTATTTACGTCCAATAGTTCTCGAGATATAGCTTTTTAAAAAGCAGAATTTCTTAAAAATCTACTGAAATATTCGTAGTTAATTTATTTTGAAAATTCTCTATCTCAGAAACTATGAGACATACATATGTCTATTAGCACTCAAATTAAAGCAAGTATAATGGGCTATAAAGAAGTTTGTGAACTTTACCTTCGTAGGAATAGTAGTTATCATGACATGTTCTAAAATAAATTGATTTATAGTTGTTCGGACAATAAGTTTGATTTATGAAAAACTTCATTTCAGAAACTATTAGACGTACAGATGTCTGCTAGTGCTCAAATTAAAGCTCGTTAAATTGACTACAAAATAGTTAATCATGTTTATCTTAGTAGGAGTAGTATTTTTTATCGTATTTAACAAAATAAATTCACAAAATATTAATTTCTAGTTGGTCGTATAAAATGTTGGATTTTTGAAAAAAATATATCTCTAGATCCGTAAGACGCAAATATTCTGCCAACACTCAAAATAAAGGAAATTTAACTTATTATAAAGTAGTTTATGACACTTATCTTCGTAGGGGTAATTGTTTTTATGATATTCACACATGAATATAAATTTGGCAAATGAAAATTTGTCCGAACAACTATAAATCAATTTATTTTAGCAAATTTCATGTAAACTTTTACCCCTGCGAAGGTAAAGGTCATAAACTACTTTATAGCTGATTAAACTAGCTTTAATTTGAGTGCTAATATACATCTGTACGTCACATGGTTTTTGAGATATAAAAGTTTTCAAAATAAATTCACTATTTAACGTAAATAACTCTATTAGAGCTCATATCTTAGCAAATTTACTCTTCTTTAAATGACGTTCTCTTAGGTTTTCTTCTGGTATTTCTACGTTTTAAAATATAGAGCTCTGAATGAAAAAATAGTTTTTTTTATAGCTTTGAAACAGCCGCCATTTTTTATTCCCCCTACCTATACTTGGCAGACTCATCAATTTTGACTAGTAATTATACATAGTTTTCATTAAAGTTATCAAAAATTGGGGTGAGATAACTCCTTTTTTTCTTCTCATGTTCTATTATAACATGAGCACACAATAGAACTGCATATAGCACATAACACTTCTTGAAACCTTCTTTTCCCCCTCCTCTTAACAATATTGGCAGGAAAACCAGATAAAGATAAAACAAGGGCCAACAAGTCGAACGCGAGGCCAATTTTGGTCGATTGTCTAGGGTGGATTTCCGTGTCGCATGTACTTTGAAGGGATTGTAGTAGACAAAACTTACTAGCAACAGTTTAATGCATTCTGGGAATTCCTGGAATTAAGACAGCCTGAGACGCTGTGATCTCCGCCCATCGAGAACAATACATTTTGACTTCTGTGTTACACTAGTCACCGAACGCAACAATTATGACTCGACTCATCGAAGAATAGTCAGCTTGAATATTTGGTCGCGTCATACGGTAGCTTCTTTTCTTTTTGCGCGTTTGCGCACATACCTTCACTTTGAAAAATATTTAATGAAATGAAATGAAAAAATAACTTTATTCTGGGACATATATCCCCAAAGAATAAATACATGGTTCATATAGTGAGATTTTTATCTGGCGAGCGTTTACAAATTTTCAGAGAGTAGAATGAAATTACGTTGGTATATTGGCTTTACTACTGTTTATAATGTTAATCAATACATGCCTATTTATTTGATTACAAAGATGTGGAGGTTTGGTTATTCAATAAATGAAGGAACAGGTGTTGTTTAAAGGAAAGAATGGATGAGGACTGATGAATGGAGATGGGAAGAGAATGCCAGAGGGAGGTTGAACGTATGACGAAGGATTTGCTAAAGAAGGAGGTTCTATAGGAGGGCATATATAAATCATTCTGATGGGATCTGGTGTTTAATCAGTGGATGGGTGAACGAAGAGTGAGGAGATCTAGGATATAGGTAGGTTTTTTGATGTTAAGAACTTGGAATAGAAAAACACCAAGGAGGTATTGCCTTCGGGAGGTTGGATAGAGCCACTTCAACTCGGAATACCAGCGGGAGACTTGAGAGCGCCTAGGGAACCCAAAGATAAATCTTACAAAGCAAGTCATGAGTCTCTTCAGTCTCAACTCTAGTCCTGCAGATACCCCTCCATACACCAAGGATCAGTAGTCGAAGTGGGGGAAGTCGAGAGAGGATACTAGGAGCTGACGAGTGCTCTGAGGAATGGAATTACGGAATTTTAGGAATTGTTTGAGTACAGTTATGGATTTGCGTGTGATTTGGGAAATATGGTTATTCCAGGAGAGGAGTTGATCAAAGGTGACACCAAGGTTTTTTATTGTAGGATAGAAGTGAATCGGTTGGTTGTTAAGGAATAGTAGAGGACAGTAAGGGAGGGTATGAAGGAGGCGCTTGGAACCAATAAGAATGGCCTTCGTGTTTTTGGCATTCACTTCAAATCATTGTTGGCGTTAATGCTGTCAATATCTTCCTGTATCTTTTGGATGGCCTCAAGCATTTCGGAGGGATGGAAGGACAGATAGATTTGGAGATCGTCTGCGTATAGGTGGTACTGTGCGATAAATGGAGAAAAGGGTTGGTGAAAGTGAAGAGCCCTGAGGAACACCTTTGAATTTTCATTTTATTTAATTTTAATTTTAGATTCATTTAATATGAATCTTAATGTTTACATTTAATTAAAAAAGTAGTTAGAACAAATAAATAGGTTTTATTTATTTCATATAACGTAAATAATTCATAAAAATGAAAATCTTTAGGTGTGAATATCTCCTAAACAAAGCGCTTGCGGACATATATTCAGAGGATTTTTTTTTCTTGTTTTGAGGTCCTTAGTTCATATTTTCAGTTTTGCCACTTATCCCTGAAACACCCTGTATATAATAAATGTCATGTATCATATATGTATGAACTATTATATTTGTAATGAAGAGTAAGAAAAAAAAAATCAATGATACGTATTTTATATAAAATGTAATTAGTGTCAAGAAAATTGTACTATATAAGGGGGTATCCAAAAACAATATTGTAAATATTGCACATTATATATTTGTGTAATAAAAAATATGAATAAAAAAATAGGTAAAATGTAATTTTAAAACGGATAAATATCTGAGATTTAATATTATGTCTTTATTTTAAATCAAATGGTTTCGCCCCCCTCCCATAATCCCCATATCTTAACAAGGGCTGGTGGAAATTCGGGTGTGCCTGGTTGGATAGAAGGTCAAGCCGTGAGGCAGAGTGCTGTGCGCAAGCGCGGCCCTTATTGAGTGAACACTGGACCTACAAAACTATCTCCACTCCTCTCCCCAACAATTATCTCAAATAAGCTTTTAATCAGTGATTCATTACAGTAATTCCATCTCTCTGTAATAATCCTATTAGTAATATATTCCAATATTATATAATAGGCCATGAATTGTGCATATATAGCACAAGAGCCCAAGAGAAGTAAAAAGACAGTTATTTCATCCCAATTTTCGTTTACTTTAATAAAAATTATGTATAATTACTAGTCAAAACAGTTGAGTCTACAAAGGGTAGAGAGAATACAAAATGGCGACTGTTTCAAAATAATAATTTTTCATTCGGAGCTCTATATCTTTAAAACTACCAACAAAACTAGGAAACCCAAGAGAACATAATTTAAAGTAGAGTAAATTAGCTAAAATATGAGCCCTAATAGAGATATTTACGTTCAATAGTTCCCGAGATATATCTTTTTAAAAAGTAATTCATTAAAAATGCACTAAAAAATCAGTAGTCAGTGAATTAATTAAGAAAAATCTTTACCTCAAAACTATTCAAATGAGTGCTAAAGACATTTACGTTGATAGCTCGAATTAATGAACGTAAATTAGGGCTCATATTTTAGCTAATTTACTCAAGTTTAAATTATGTTTCTAGTTTTAAAGATATAGAGCTCCGAATGAAAAATTAATTTTTTTATTAAATATTATAAGGACCAAATACGTTGAAAAGCCAAGGGGACTATGTCGAAAAATGATGTACTTGTAAGTTTCCTATTTGATTGCAATAAGACAGGAAACTGGACGTCGATTTCGACTATTACAGGACTTACTAGACTAACGGTCTAAACTTCCAACTCATTACAAAAGATTGATCTACATGACTGTAATAAGGCCAATCTGGACATACGGAGTTGAGCTTTGGGGCTCCACTAAACCTTCGAATTCCTCTCGTATCCTTACAATCCAAAATCCTTCGTAAAATTCTCAATGCTCCTTACTTTGTCACAAATAAAATCATACATAAAGACCTTAATGTTCCCTATGAAACCGATCTAGCCAGAACCAGATATCACTCCTTCCATTATAAACTCTCTAACCACTCAAACCCCCTAGTTTCTAATCTTGCATCCTCTTCCATTCCTGACAATCCTCCGAGGCACCTGAACAGAAGATGGCCACGAGACCAGCTAATGTAAAATGTCATTAGAGCGCTACCAATGGGTAGTTTTTCTACACGCCTGTAACACTCCAATTTAACTTAGATCAGATTTACTAAAAATATTATAATGTACAGTTGTAAATAGCAATAAATAAATATTTAAAAAAATAATATTTGATTTACCCTCGTACTTATCTCAGGAACTATAAGACGCACAGCTGCGTACTTGTGCCATTACCTTTTATAATTTAATGTATTTGATAACGTTTATTATATTTGGGGAAGTCTAATATATTCATCATAATTAATTAACTAAACATTGATTTATCATTATTTGGAAAACAAATGTGGATTTTTTTAAAACTGTATTTCGAAAAATATTTAACGTACATAGCACTATTAGGGCTCATATTTTCGAACATTTACTGCTGCTAAAATAGCGTCGTATGAAGTTTTTAAATAATGTATTTAGTTTTAAAGATATGGGAGCTCCGAATGAAAACATGAGCGAAAATGTTTTAGAGAAGTTTGTTGGGGGATGCGGTCAGCAAAGAACAACATAAATAAACAAAACCATATTTATTAATTTTATGCCGACGTTTCGACCTGAGTTTCAGGTCTTCATCAGGGCTATAGAACAAAAGAGATAACAACAACATTTAGAGTAACATACAATTGAAAATAATAATAAATAAATATGATTTTGTTTATTTATGTTGTTCTTTGCTGACCGCACCCTCCGACAAACTTCTCCAATCATTAATCTACGGTCAACTATCTACACCTCATTACGAAAATGTTTTATTTTTTTTCGAAAATTTTTATTCCCTAACTATACTTGGCAGCCTCATTAATTTAGACTCTAAACTATAAGTAGTTTTCATCAAAGCAAATTTTGAGAAAAACTCAAAATGTGAAAAATCGTCGGGAAAAACCAAAACCTGCAATTTTATGTAAACCTCTTATCAATGAATTCCTGTCGAGGTTTGGTTGAATTTGGAACTAGGGAACAAAATATGCAATTATACGAAAATCCAAATTATAACTTTATAGTAATTTATGTATAAACCTCCATTATTATAATGTTTCGTTATCAAACAACTTGGTGTTATTATCACTTGACTTTCTTTAGTACCTCCCCTCTATTATTTGATGTTTTATTATTTTCTCAACCTTTCATTGTTTTTATTTTTAGACTTTATAATTAATTATTTTAGACTTTATTATATATTATTTTTAATTTTAGAGAGGAAAATAAGGAAAAACGAGGAAAGATACGTTGGATTGGAAGAAAAAAGGGATTAATAAAAAAAAATTAATATAGCATAGAAAGCCGAATAATATAAACAAAAAAGTAATATACTACTATATATATATTGTTTACTTGATTATGCCTGTATTTTGTAAAATCTAAAAAAATTGTCTAAATAGATTTAAGTAAACTACTAATTTATAAGACTATACTCCGACCTATCTGGACCTACGGACTTGAACTTTAGGGAACAGCTAAACCGTCGAACATCAAACGTATCCAATCCTTTCAATCCAAAATCCTTAGAACCATAGTTAATGCACTCTATTACGTTTCCAACAGAACACTACACCGTGACCTTCATATCCCTTTTGTCCTTGATCTCATACCAACCAAATTCTCAAAAT
>NW_027104938.1:367012-369487 GCF_000696795.3 Halyomorpha halys | reverse complement strand
AAAAAAAAAAAAAAAAAGATTTAAGTAAATATGCGTAGTTAGCAGCCCAATGAAGTTGACACAACTTATTTTTAATATAGTTTTTCATTCTTTACTAATCATATATTATTTTTTAAACTTTTGTAACAACATTAGCCTGGTTAATCTTACTGGAATGACGAAATAAATAATATATTAAAGATTTTTTTATAAAATATAGTTAATTTATATTTTAAAACTCATTTCCCCTGAATGACCCGGAAAAACCAGTAGGATTTTCTCGGTATTCCAGACAAAATAACAGAGTTCATGTTCTCATTGGCTTTAGCTCCAAAGTATTAGGAAGTTAAATTAAATATAACACTTTATAAGGAGTTCCATTTTGTTAGCTTTCCTCCCAAATACCATTTCTAAATCTGCCTCTTTTCTGCGAAACTTTGATTGCAAAGTGAGTAGTTTACTAAAGGACTAAAGACTTTGTATTTGGAATTTTCAAATTACCTACAACTAATTTATGTATATAGAGGAGTTTTTATTCTATTATATATATTATATATACCACCAGAAAGATTTGATGTCATTGTCAACTGTTAAACGTAATATCGTAAGTTTGATCATATGGTTTTAACTTAACCTTACAGTAATTGTGAATCTTAACCTTACAGTAATAGTGAATTTAATGGATGGGGTGAGAGCGAGTGATGTTAGAAGGCGGAGTTTATTCCTTTCGTAGGCGTGGCATCCAATACGCCATATTTCCCTGTTAACATGCGACAGTTGCTGCTGCATCCCTTATGCGTTGATATTAATTTTTTTTTTATTATATTTTCCTTTTAATCTATGTGTTATTTTTATTCTCGTAAAATGTATCTAGTTGTTTGTTCTTGGTAAACTGGTCTACTGCTGTGACTATGAATGATGGTCTGATCTCACATTACCGTCTAATATTGAATTTGTTTAGCGGGTCACTGAAGAGGATCTAGGAGAGTGAATTCCGGAGAGCGAATTTGTTGATCGGGTGAATTGAATAATTGAGCGGAAATGAGAGGGAATAATGGGAGTGAGTGAAACATTTGTATTGGTTGTACAGACCGAAATGGATTGTAAAAGGAAACTGTAGGGGTGAAAAAAATTGTTTATTATATCCTATTATTGTATATTTTTTTTTTTTATGATTATACCATGTATGTGTAATGTAAATATGTCCGATTACGGATTGATAAGTATGCTGTGTGAGATGGCAACCTAATGTATTTAGGCAGCATAGATGAATAGATAAAGTATTTCTCTCTTGTTGTAATTCTTAGTCACTTCTTTATTGTAAACATTAAATATTCTAAAAAATAATGTTTATTTTTTTTTAATGAACAAACTTCACCATTATATCAGGAACCATTATTTATTTGAATCCAACTTTATATTTTAATGTTTTCTTTAAAAAAAAAATTTTTTTTATTAACTATTCCTAGAAGACATTAATTGAAAAATTGACCAAGTTAATTAAATTTTATGTTCATATTGTTTTTTTATTGAATAGTAAACATATCACCTACTTGCACAACCGTTGGCCAATTAACAGTACTACCATATAGTACAAGAGCCGAAAAGAAAAAAAGGCAGTTATCTCAGCCCAATTTTTGATTACTTTAATGAAAACTAGGTATAATTACTAGTCAAAATTCATGAGTCTGACAAGTATAGGTAGGAGAAATAAAAAATGGTGGCTGTTTCAAAACCTTAAAAAAACATTAATTTTTCATTCGGAGCTCTATATCTCGAAAACTACCAACAACGCTAAAAAAATTTAAGAGAAGATTATTTAAAGAAAAGTAAATTTGCTGCATTAAAAAGCAAAATTTCTTAAAAATCTACTGAAAGATTAATAGTTAGTTTGTATAAATTTATTTTGAGAAATCTATATCTCAGGAATTATGTGACGTACAGATGTCTATTAGCACTCAAATTAAAGCTGGTTTAATGGACTATAAAGACGTTTATTACCTTTACCTTCGTAAGAATAGTAGTTTTCATGATATTTGCTAAAATAAATTGATTTATAGTTGTTCGGACAATAAGTTTGATTTATCAAAAACTTGATTTCAGAAACCATTGGACATACAGATGTCTGCCAGCACTCAAATTAAAGGAAATTTAAATTACTATAAAGTAGTTTATGACACTTATCTTCGTAGGGGTAGTAGTTTTTATGATATTCCCAAATGAATATGAATTTGGCAAATGAAAATTTGTCCGAACAACTATAAATCAATTTATTTTAGCAAATTTCATGTAAACTATTACTCCTGCGAAGATAAACATCATAAAATAGTTTATAGCTCATTAAACTCGCTTTAATTTGAGTGCTAATAGACATTTGTACGTCAAATGGTTTCACTAACTACTAATCTTTCCGTATGTCCCATACAACATTTTTGTGAAATGTTGCTTTAAAAAAAGCTATTTCTCGAAAACTATTTAACGTAAATAACTCTATTA
>NW_027104938.1:363730-366782 GCF_000696795.3 Halyomorpha halys | reverse complement strand
AATTAGTTTTTTTTTATCGCTTTGAAACAGCCGCCATTTGTTATTCCCTCTACCTATACTTGGCAGACTCATCAATTTTGACTATTAATTATACATAGTTTTCATTAAAGTAATCAAAAATTGGGGTGAGATAACAGCCTTTTTTCTGCTCTTGGGCTCTTGTACTATTACAAAGTACTGCACCCTTGACCCTTCGACGACGATAAAAAAAAATTTTTTTTTTACTCAGAATATCCTAAAACATGGACACTACGAAACTTTGAAGAGGTAATCAATTTTAAAAACTTTATGAAAATAATATCAAAGAAATGATTTCAATTAATTTGTACTTTCCATATCGGTTTGCTTATTAAGCCTTAATTGGTCTCTTTTAAAACCTCCTAATTAGTTTAACGGTAACCTCTTTCGGCCTGCCAAACTGAATCAAAGAGGGGTCCAATAATTCGAAATGTTTCTTAGCTCTTTTCAGTTTGAAGGTAAAGTTAAAGTTGGCTTTAAGCAAGAAATTTCAGAGCTGCCACTTCAGCTCGGTCCAAACGTTTGCTTCTCCAGAGCAATTTTCTTCTTTTCCTTACGAAAATTCCAATCATTCTTATCTAAGAGACATAAAACGTCATATTCTAGTAAGTTGGCCTTTTGAAATCAATTTCGGTCAAAAAATATAATTTTCAGTAATAAACTGTAACTTTTAATAAACTTTCTCTGAAATGAAGAAAATTATTATATTTTAATTTTACCTCTGGGTAGTATCCTTAGTCCTATCCTTTATACAGTTTTCACAGCTGACATCCCAACCCATCCTAACACTATCCTCACCACGTATGCCGATGACACTTGTCTATTGTCAATGAACAATGATCCTTACATTGTATCCCAATCCCACATCAGCACCCTTGAAGAATGGTGCTAAATTGGAGGATTAAAATTAATTCCAATAAATCCCACCAAATCACGTTTACCCTTTGACGTAAACCCATGACCTCTGGCCCTACAGTATCCTTTAATAATACCCCTCTTATCCTGTCGAACAGATCCGTTACTTAGGACTACATCTGGACAAACGACTGACATGGAATCCTCATATAAGACTAAAAAGACAAGAAACCGCTCGTCGATTCCGACTATTATAACATTTACTAGACAAACGGTCTAAATTGCCAATCCATTACAAAAGACTGATCTACCATACATGACAATAAAAAGGCCTATCTGGACATACGGAGTTGAGCTTTGGGGGTCCACTAAACCATCAAATTCCTCCCGAATCCAATCCAAAATCCTTCGTAAAATCCTTAATGCTCCTTACTTTGTCACAAATCAAGTCATCCATCAGGACCTCAATGTTCCATATGTTGCCGATTTGGCCAGAACCAGATACCATTCCTTCCATGATAAACTTCTCAACCACCCAAATCCACTTTTTTCTAACCTGGCTTCTCCTTCATTACCTAACAATCCTCCTAGGTGTCTGAAAAGAAGATGGCCTCGAGATCTTCTCCTCTAGAAATGTTATTGTAGTTCTGTCAGTGGGTAGATTCTCCACATATTTGTATCATGTCACTATGTCACCTACAGCAAATTTACTTGATGTTAATGTGGGTATTCAGGAGTAAAAAAATTTATAAAAAAAAAAAATATTTTAATTTAATTAAATATTTTTTTTAAAATTTATAAGTAACAGAAACATATCATAACTCATGACGCAGCACACTTACAACTAGTAAAGCAATACATTAAGAATTTTAAAATAGCCAGGCATAATAATTATAATATAATATAATATTTTCCAATTCCATTAATTACTTTTGCTTATGCATGCGCAACCCTATGTTCCTTGATACACGTATATTTCAAAAACGGCTTGTCCGATATCGCCTGAAGTTGGAGATCAGTGTAATAGTTTAGTATACAAACATATTAAGCAAGTAAAATATAATTTTAAAATATACATTTATTGATAGATTGTTTTTTCTATTTATAACCAGAAATAAAATTAACAAATTATATAAAATATTAAAATAAAAACACACAAAAAGAATAACAATGAATTATAAAATGCCGAAAAGTATTACAGAGACGTCCAAAAATATAATATATATATTTATTTATTCTAAATTGTTTGACCTTAAAGCAATTATTAAAAGATAAGATAAGAGAAACGTCAAACGAGTTGGATAATTGCTTATTATTCTTATAATATATAGGCAGAATCAGTAAATATTAAAATTCATATTTTTTTTTCTTATAGTTTTAGTTCTTAAATATTTTTCTTTTTCTATATTTTTATTTTTTATAATATTATTTATGTAATTAGATATAATGAAAATTACTCTTCATTACTTAAAGTTTTTATATTTTATATAATTACTTCTAATACGACGTTTCAGTGCTGTCACACCACCATCATGAGCCATCTGATTAAATATATCTTTTAATATCACATTTTATTTTCTCCTTATTAGCCTTAAATATAAACAACAACAAATATAAACAACAAACTGTAATTTATATAAAAGATTAATAATAAAAAATTCCATATAAATAAGGAGATCGAAACTTTCCAAACTTCCAAACCTAGAGTTTGGATCTCTGACGATGAGGTAAACAGCCCCTATATCACCTCATCGTCACCCTATATATATAATTACATCAATGAAACTCATCCAATAAAACATATAACTTTAAAAATATTATTCATTTTTTGTTCTCTTATTTACCTATATATCTAAATCTAATTATCTCTGATTACAATAAGTAGTAAAAATTCTAAATAGACAATAAATATATAAACATAAAGATCCTATACGGACATACACAAATATATTACAGACAGATATATTATATGTATGTATATATGTATATAAGTTATGATAGGATAAGGGCACTGTGTCCGCCTTAATACTCCCTACCATTGTAAATAAACATCTAAAATGATTTTAAGGAGCAATAACTTCAAAAATACAGTAGTGTTATTTCAGTCTAATTGCGTGCTGTTACTCTGCCCTGAACCTTGTTTTTTTTTTGTTTTTTCGTTACAGTTCCGACAACTCGT
>NW_027104938.1:356523-358800 GCF_000696795.3 Halyomorpha halys | reverse complement strand
CCGCACATCAGCAGTGGCCTGAGGATTGTTTTAAATATAAGAACTGTTGTTTCTGGTTTTAGTTTGGAATTTCTGTTTAGGATAGGATATAGCATTGCTAACCTTGCATAAGTTTGAGTTAGCTTGATCTTGATATGGTGGTTCCAGGTAAGGCGGCGATCTATGTGAATTCCCAGGTATCTTACAGTTTCACTGGCAGGATTCCATTCCACATTTTTACCTTTGAGGATTAGATCCGGTGGGCGTCGAAGAGTGAAAACTTTTGAGTTGCATTTTTCAATATTCAAGCTAATCAACCATTTAGTGAAATAATGTTCTAAGGTGGCTATATATATTATATATGTAATATTAAGGTGGCTTTGCAATGTGTTTCTAGCTATTATTATGTCATCATGTTGAGAGAACACAGCTGTATCGTCAGCGAACATAGCTATGGAGGTGTGTCTGGACTGGACGAGGTAAACAATAAATGATAATATACATAATAAAGGGATGGGTCAACGTTTCACCCCAGGTTAAAAGGCTTCGTCAGGGCTAAAAAATATACAAACACTTAACATAAGTAAATATTTTTTTGTGAAAAACATTTTTTGTTTTCTTATGACCGCACCCATCACCATCTTCCTAATAATTTCTAATAGATATAGTTGTGGTATTGTATATTAGTAAATCTGATATATTTAACTTAATAATAGTTAATTGTGCAATCTGTCCTACAGAGATTTAATAATATATAGTCAATTAATATTTGGCTGCAAGGAATCAACCAATTTCACCCACAAAGGGAAATATAGATAATTGCTCACGGAATAGAAATTAAAGAAAAAAAGATTATTCTAAGAAAATAATAATTAAAAATAGCTTAGATAACAAATTAAAAAATATTTGAATGGCAAGAAAGCTGTACTTGGCAGAGGTTACTTGTATTGGGAACAGACCGGCCATCTTGCCGGTAGGGTATAATCTCTGCGCCGTATTTCTGGGTGCTACAATTCTGGCTTTTGTTATGTTTTTATAATTAATAGTTTAAAAATTCCTTTTATTAATAAATTTATAACTTAGGAGAAGATATTTGAAGTGTGGTCACAATAGAACACAAATAAGTAAAAATGTATTTAATTACTATTATTATTACTTTAATTATAGTATTTTACTTAAATATTTTCATTAATCACACATATTTTTTATAACTTTAATTTTAAGTAATTTTTTTTACATATGTTTACTAACTAGATTTTCTCATTGATGTTCATATTTCTTTGATTCTTGTGGTTTATATAACTTTATATTTTACTTACATATTTAATTATTAACATATACGTTTTCTTTCCCCCTTTTTTCATAACTTTGCTTTAAATAATAAGTAAAACTAATTTGATTAACAGTAGAAATAAATGTAATACAAATTTTGTTGATGAAGTTATATTTTTTTTTGTTTTATCACGTTTTAAATAAATACACATAATGAGTATTATTAAATTTGTATATAAACTTCTTTGCACTTATAAACGAACAGTCTTATAATAATTACAAATTAAATCATGACTTAGCGTAGTTGGGGGTGTAAAAGAAGACAAAAGTCTTCCAAATACGGCTGTAATCAGCGAAGTTATAAGACACTTTAAAAAAAAAAGAATTTTTTAAAAGTTCATATTGTCAGATTTTTCAACAAAAAAAATTACATAAACCAAAATAGCGTACATTGAATTTTTTAAAAATTTCAAACCTAATTATTTTTATATATGGTTATATAATACATTATTATATAACGCAATACATTATATATATACAAATTTACATTATATCTTCGTTTGCCGTATGGCAAAAAACATAGTCCGCTGAAGGCGGTTATACATTGGTGGCATGATAGCTGGGGGCTTACGAGAAATGGGGAGGGACCATACATTGAATTTTTGTTCACAATTTTTCTTATATTTCTACAGCTAGTTTGAATTACCGAGATTGCACTGTACTGTTATTAAAATTTAATTTTCATGATACAATTCCGCCGGATTTCTACTTTATTTAGTAGTATAGAATCATTCAAAGAAGACGTATATTAACCCTAGCAGTACCAAGGTAGTATTCATTACGGCCTACTCCAAGGGGGGGGGCTCGCCGAGCCCTACACTTCCCAAGACGACCTCCACAAGCCCTCACTTGATTTTAACCCTTATATCATTAATTTTCCTTTTATGGTAAACATACTCTTTTGAAATATAATAATTTCTTCTTACTTCTGTAAATAAGATGGTAGAATAAGGATTATTTAAAAAA
>NW_027104938.1:349372-356163 GCF_000696795.3 Halyomorpha halys | reverse complement strand
ATTTTTCTAACACAAATAATTTTTCGTACTCTTCCTCCTTATCAAATATTTTTCAAATCAATTCCAACATGTTGGTAGATAAATTTTAGGCAAATAGATTTTTTTCCTTGTCTGTGAAAAATTTTTTGAGAGCAGTATTAAAAAAAATCGGAAGTGAGGGCTCGGCGAGCCCCCCCCCTTGGTGCTGCTAGGGTTAAAATTCAAAGGTCAGACATAAGAAATGTTATGGCTTTATTCAGACCCAACTCTTACCTCCCCCCCCCCGAAGGAGGAAAGGTGTAGGTTCCCAATAGGACTCTCAGCGTAGGGCTACCATGTATTGGGAAGAGATCTAATCCCAGGGGGGCAAACCAGGACCCCACCCGATATCCTGCACAAGGTTTTCGCACCTCAACTTTTCCCCTATCCTTTTTAATTTATTCTTATATACCTTTTTTCTTTCCATCGTATTTTCTTTTCCAAAACTTCTTTTTTCCTTATAACGCAAATTGGCGTTCTCTTGTATGTTACTTTCTAGTTTTATTAAAAGAGGGCGTATCGAGAATGATATTGCAACGTACTATCTTATATTAAATAGTTTTGAATAATCGACATTTTTTTTTTTTGGTGGGGGGAGAGGAGGAAAATAATTGTACAAATATAGTTGGCTTTGGCATTCTTATGGATAATCTGCGAAAATTCAAAATGTTAAAATAGTAAACATTAATCATAGTTTTAAAGTTATTACGGAATAAGGTATCCACAGTATTGGTCCTTATAAGTAGAAAGAGTAATTAGTGCAAGTCATTGTTGGCTAATGCCTAAAATTACTGAAGTTAAAAGCTACACAACAAAAAGCTACAAATCATTATACTACGGTTTATTATTTCCAAAGGAGCAGGTGGCGCAGTGGTTAAGCATTGTGAAACCAATTCTGAGGAGTATGAAGTAAAAGAATAATGTTCCTAAAATTTAAGTCCTGTGGTTTAGGGAACCCACCAGTGTCCACCTAGCCTCATAAAGTGGGACCCATAATCGGGTAAAAAACTGGCCGTCGAACGTGATTCTGACCAAATCCCCTCCTTGCATAACCGTTGGTCTAGCAAAAGTACTTCCTTACAAAGTACTGCACCTCTATCCCTTCATGGATTGTTCAAATTAAATTTTTTAACTATTTATAATTGTTTTAATTTAATTTTTTGTTTATTGTCCTTTGATATAATGATTCCAAGAAAAGTCGCATTTCGATCGTAAAATATTATAAACTGTTAAAAGAATTTTTCGGAAATATATTTTCTTAAGATAATGATGCTTTTATTAAACTATATAAATATAAATAATAATAGAAATAAAACATAATTATACTAATTAACAAACATTTTAACATTGATAAAGTTTTCATTTTGTTAGTTCCCATGCTTTACGACCTTGAACATGAAAATAATATTTAATATTTTTATATGGGGCTCCACTAACCCATCAAATTCCTCTCGAATCCAATCCTTACAGTCCAAAATCCTTAATACTCCTTACTTTGTCATAAATCAAATCATCCATCAGGACCTCAATGTCCCTTATGTTGCCGATTTGGCCAGAACCAGATACCAATCCTTCCATGATAAACTTCCCAACCACCCAAACCAACTCGTTTCTAACCTGGCTTCTCATTCACTACCTAATAATCCTCCTAGGCGTCTAAAAAGAAGATGGCCTCGAAATCTTCTCCTTTAGCAATGTTTTTAGATTTCTATCAATGGGTCGATTCTCCACATGTTTGTATCATGTCATAAAATCACTTACAGCAAATTTACTTGATATTTATACAGTTGTAAATAATAATAAATAAATTATTTAAAAAAAAATATTTTTATGTTTTGATTATAAATTTATTAACTTTTAGTGACAAAACTTTCATCCGTATTACTTATTATTTTCAGTCTAATTAGGGATTTATTTATTTGCTAAGGGCTCCCGAACCTACAAGGTTGACTCACAGCTACAGTAACAGAATAAATAATTATCTGCAACAATAGTATTTGATAATGGGTTCATGAGCTAGCAGCACATTGTCTTACCACTGACATTTCAGTCCCCATTTTTTAAATATATTTATATATAATTTTTTTATAAGGAAATACCCCTACTACAGCGAAAATCCCTCGGAAACGGACAAATCCTTCAGTTTCGTAGCTGTCCATAGTGTAAGTTTTACTGTATTAATACCGATTATAAAATCCACTTTTTTTCTTTCACAGATTTACCTATTTTTTAAATAATTAGGAATAATTTCACAACCTCCATTTCCTGGCCTGAATGTTTCTAAATGAAGTAAGTCTGTTTTGATCGGCCTATAAGTTAATAAACTATTCGATACGATGGTATTCCATTAAGTATACCCTCAGGCGTTCAGTCCTGGCTTAGGTAGCTATTGACTACCCCTTCGGAAATCCAAGCAAGTAAAATCCGACCATTAATTATTTAGACCACACCGGATGAGGAGTCTTAGCCCGATACGTACAACTTAAGACCCTTTTAATGCAGTAGATTAGCTCGGGACAGAGTACCATGGTTACGACTCACAAGCTGTAGTTTCTCAATTTATATCATAATTAGGTTATAAACATTCTAAAACTAATTAATTAATAAGCTATATTTTATATCATTGAACGATTATTTTTTTATATAAAAAAATATCAACAATCCTTTTTTAAGTTGACAATTTAGTAATTATAAGAAGTTATATAGGAAATTTCTCAAAAATGTATTTTATTTATTGTAGTTTTTATCCAAAAAATATATTGTTTTTTGTTTAAATAAAATAATTTGTACCTAAGTTAAGTCTTAAACATTCTTTAATTTTCCAATGTTTCGGCCAACATGGCACAATCGATTATATAATAGCTCTTATTATACATTAATTTTTAACAATTTTAACAAACAACATTATTATTAATAAATTAACATACCTTAACTATAAATTTTACTATAAAAATTACTATAAAGTATTTTATGACACTTATCTTCGTAGAGGTAGTAGTTTGAATATTTATGATATTCACATATGAATATAAATTTGGCAAATGAAAATTTCTCCTAACAACTATAAATCAATTTATTTTAGCAAATTTCATGAAAACTACAACTCCTAAGAAAATAAACGTTATAAACTACTTTATAGCTCATTAAACTAGCTTTAATTTGAGTGCTAATAGACATTTGTACGTCAAATGGTTTTTGAGATATAGATTTTTCAAAATAAATTCACTAACTACTGATCTTTCAGTAGGTTCCATAGATTTTTATGAAATGTTGCTTTTTAAAAAGCTATATTTCGAAAACTATTGAACGTAAATAGCTCTATTAGGGTTTACATTTTTTCAAATTTACTCTCCTTTAAATGATGTTCTCTTAGATTTTCTATTGTTGTTGGTAGCTGTAAAGATATAGAGCTACGAATAAAAAATTTATTATTTATAAGGTTTTGAAACAGCCGCCACTTATTTATTGCCCCAACTTATACTTTAAAAACTTATAGTTTTGATTGAAGTAATCAAAAATTGGGGTGAAATAACTGCTATTTTTCTCCTCTTGTGCTCTTGTACTATAGAAAAATGAGTTAAAAAAAGATAAATTAAGATAGGATTAAAGTTATGTAAATATAATTGAAAATAAAATTATATACAAATAAACGAAAAGACAAAATAAAAATAGCTTTAATATAAAATAAACAATTCAAAGAATATAAAAAAAAATTACATAAAGTATTAGGTTAAAAATGAACAGGAGACGTAATAACGCGTAAAATTAGAAAAACAGATATGAGAAAACAAAATTTAACACACTAAAAGGCGGAAAATAAAGTAGTAAGTTGAGACTAAATAAAGGCCGAGAAAGAATAAATAAAAATAAAATTAGTAATAATAATAATGAATGAATAATGAACAAATCAGGACTGTTTATTATTATTTCATTTTACTATTTATCATGGAAATTATCTACAGTTAAAATGATCCCCAAACCCCAAAAGTCACCAGAATATCCATCATCCTATCGCTATTACCGATCTTTGGGGAAAATCCTTGAAAAACTCATTTTGAAACGCCTATACCCCATCCTGGATTCCAATCATATAATCCCTGATCACCAGTTTGGATTTCGAACATCCCACTCTACTATCCAGCAATGTCATCGTGTAGTGGATGTAGTCTCGTCTTCTTTAGAGCGCGAGTTACATATCATAAAAAATCAGTGAAGACTAAAATGAATCTATTCTAATATATTTACAAGAACTACATGTTACTGTTACTCAGTCTCTATCTTCTAACTTATATCTTCTTAGCTATCTAGTCTAGAAAATATATATAAACACTTGGGAAGAGGGGGTAGGAAAAAATAGTGAAATAGGAGAAGGGGTTTTGACCAATCGGATAATTTTAGGAGATTAGGTGGGGGTTAGAGAGCCTATGAGATTTAAAAGTAAAGTATCTGGAAGGGGGAAAAGGCGTGGCGAGAAGTTGGGAGGTCTGATTTCTAAGAAAGGGACCATGACCTAAAACTTTTGTGCACTGACTTACATATGTTAACCATAAAATAGTTTGACTGATGCAAGTCCATTGTTAGATGACATCATGTACCTGCTTAAGTACCAGGCCCTTGCTTTTTGATATAGGATACTTGAAAGGGTTGTTAGAACAGTCTCAAGGGCCTTTTGGAAACGTAGTTGTTTTTATTGAGTTTCTTTTTGTTAGGAAATGTGAACACATGGAACCATATGTCTAAAGTGACTGAACCTACAGTTGGGCAAGGGGCAATTGTTTAAATTTATAATACTGGTTCCTTAACTCGCGGAATGTACTGCGCGGGAGTCTTTTTCGATGTAGAATAGGCTTTTGATCGAGTCTGGCACCCGGGACTGTTTTACAAACTCCGTAAATTCCTACCTCCTACATACTTTCTCATCATTCGTTCCTTTCTCATTGATAGATTTTTCCAAGTAAACCACAATGGTTCCTATTCATCCCTCTATTATCAGTCCGCTGGTGTTCCTCAAGGTAGTATCCTTGGTTCCATCCTCTACACCGTCTATACAGCTGACATTACCACGTATGCCGATGACACATGTGTGCCTGCTGTTAATAATAACCCATTAATTGTATCCCAAAATCTCCAACAGCCACAGCCCTCGAAGATTGGTTTCGTAATTGGAGGATTAAGATAAATTCCAACAAATCCCATCAAATCACCTTTAACCTTCGTCGTAAACCTACTGACTGCCCTACAGTTTCATTTAACGATGTTACTCTTACCCCTGTCGAACAGATCCGCTACCTTGGAATAGATTTGGACAAGCGATTAACCTGGAATCCTCACACCAGACTGAAAAGACAGGAAACTGCACGTCGATTTCGACTACTACAGCACTTACTAGGCAAACGGTCTAAACTTCCTACACATTACAAAAGACTGATCTACATGATTGTAATATCCACTAAACCTTCGAATTCCTCACGTATTCTATCCTTACAATCCAAAATCCTTCGTAAAATCCTCAATGCTCCTTACTTTGTCACAAATAAAATCATAAGTAAAGACCTTAATGTTCCCTATATAACCGATCTAGCCCGAACCAGATACCACTCCTTCCATTATAAACTCTCTAACCACTCAAACACCTTAGTTTCTAATCTTGCATCCTCTTCCATTCCTAACAATCCTCCGAGGCGCCTGAAAAGAAGATGGCCACGAGACCAGCTATTGTAAAATGTCATTAGAGTGCTACCAATGGGTAGATTCTCTACACACCTGTAACACTCCAATTTAACTTAGATCACATTTACTAAATGTATTATAATGAACAGTTGTAAATAGCAATAAATAAATATTAAAAAAAAAAACTATTTATCATTGTATTCTTTAAAACTATTTTTCGAAAAAGCTGCAAGTAATGGCTCCACCTTTCTTCAAATGGATTCCACTTTCGGATTTAGCGAGTTTTAAATCATATTATTTAGTGCATGCAGTTTTATCAAATGCAAACCTTTGAAAATTATCCTTATATAAAGTTCATTAAATTAATATTAAGTTCTATTACAAACGTATACTTAGTAATGATATTAAAAAATGTTTATTAGAAGAGAAGAAAGTGCCGTGACGTAGGTGGGGGATTCGAACCCATCAGCTGGATACCGGAGGGCACATTTATCTCTATGGCTGAAATCCTTTTCACATATTTTCCATTAGTCACCGTGTATTCATTCAGTGCGGTTTTATGTCCTCCCTAATGGTAGAGGGACTTGGGATTATCACAGTATAGCTACAGTTATAGAAATAGGTATGATATGGATAAGGTGAGTATCAACTTTATTTCATATTGCTATGTATCTGTCTTGAGATTTAGTCGTTGAAGACAATTATCCAAAATAAGTTATTTAATTAATTTATATTGAGTCCTGCAAAACTATTATTATAGTTAGATTCTTTTCCAAAGGCTTTTTGTGTGTTTACTCTGATAACTGTACCAATTAAATACATTTATATTTATTAAATGTTGTTACCATTAATTATATAATATAATAAGGGGTGGTATTGGGTAATATAATAGTATATAAACTACATCAAGGAACAAAGTGTTTATTTTCAATTTATTGGTAAATGATATTATTAAAATCATTGAAATGATCCAGATAAATGGTTTGCCATAAAATATGATTATTAAATTATAACCTATTACCGAATATATATATATCTGAATGACTGCTGAGTTTGGTGATTCATTCTGGCGTCCAGGTCTCATAGGCCTTTCTTCGGACTTC
>NW_027104938.1:347315-348572 GCF_000696795.3 Halyomorpha halys | reverse complement strand
TCTTGCATCCTCTTCCATTCCTGACAATCCTCCGAGGCGCCTGAAAAGAAGATGGCCACGAGACCAGCTAATGTAAAATGTCATTAGAGTGCTGCCAATGGGTAGTTTCTCTACACGCCTGTAACACTCCAATTTAACTTAGATCAGATTTACTCTATTATAATGTACAGTTGTAAATAGCAATAAATAAATATTTAAAAAAAAAAATTATTCTATCTATTTTCCCTTTAGTTATTCTTCACATTCTTTAATATTTTGTATTTATCTTTAATTTATTTCAATCTTATTTATTTGTTTTAAACTTCCTTTGTCCCTTTTTAATTTATTTATATATTTTAACTTATCTCTTAGATCTTTAACTATTCATTTAGTGTCAGAATTATTACCAATTGTTATTTTATTTTAATTCGTTCCTACATTTTCATTTATTTTATGTTTTCAGATCAATTTTAAAAATGAAATCGTGTATAATTTTAGCACATAATTCAAAATATTTTATAATGTAACTATTTATATTAACAGGCTTAATAAAAAATTGTTCTCTACTAGTTATAACTTTGTTGTGTATTAGGCAGCCTAATAAAGTTGGGCAACACAGAATATTTTTAATAAAGTTTTTTCTCTCTTGTTTTTTTTTTTTAAATGATATATTCGTATGTGAATACAGAATTGAAAAGCAAAGGGAAAGAACATGCTATATGAAATTTTAGAGGAATTCATAAAGGGAATTGGAAGTATATTTATAAATACACTTTTCTTACTTAGAGTCTAAGAGATTTTTTTATATAACTTAAAATTTACGGATTTTATAGAACTTTAAAAATTGAATTCTAGCCTTCATAATAGGAATATAGAATCGTTTAATACACTTAGCTTCCTTATTGAGCTTCAATTATAGACAAAAGTTTTTTTTTAAATTATTTATTTAATGTAATTTACAACTGTACAAAATAATACAATAGGTAAATATGTAGTATGTTTCATATACAGTTGAAAATCTTGGGAAGGAATCACCCGTTGGTGGCACTTCAAACATCTTTTCAGACGCCTCGGAGGATTATCAGGGATTGTTAAGGCTGAAAGTATAAGAATTAATGGGTTAGGATGGTTAAGGAGTTTGGAATGAAAAGACGCATATCTGTTTTGGGTCAAATCTACAACGAATGGGATGTTAAGGTCTTTGTGAATGAGTTTATTTGTGACGTAATAAGGAGCATCAAGGATTTTACGTAGGATTTTGGATTGTAACGATTGGAT
>NW_027104938.1:311471-345902 GCF_000696795.3 Halyomorpha halys | reverse complement strand
AATGAAAGTTATTGCCGACTGGCATACGAAGGAAAAGATTCCACTGAATGAAGATGATTACACAAACGTATGTAGCACTTGTCTTCGGTCATTGTGTTTGAAGACTATGCCAAATATGGCAAAAGTTAATGGATTCTCGTATCCTAAAGTTCCGCCAAATTTGCCGCCGTTAGATCCGATCAGCGAAAGACTTATATCGCCGCGATTGCCGTTTATGCAAGTAAGAAGATTGCGATTTAATTTTTCGTATGGAATTATTGGACAAGTTATCAACGTACCAGTTGATGTACAAGAAATGGTAAAATGTTTGCCGCGAAGTTTGAACGATGATGAAGTAATTAATGTGAATATCAAAAGAAATCTTGCGCATAAATCCACCTATCTAAAAGGATACATGTGCAAAAGTACAGTGAAACAGTGGTTGGATGTGTTAGAGAAATCAACTTTGTATCGTCGTTATGGAATAAAAGTGGATATGGCATTGTTCAATTGCCAAGATATCATGGAAGATGAAAATGATGAAAAAGATGAGATTGAAACAATATCACCAGAATCACACACCGATTCGGAGATTCTTGCATCGCGACAACACACCGTCATGTGGAATGAAGATGACTGCTTGTACATTGCGCCTGGACAGAAAGCAACGCCGTTGAATATAATATATGATCAGCATTCCGAGGAGTTATCCTTCCCTGGAATTTATTACGGAGAGCCTCGACAATTTAATATGGGTATATCTGTAACGCCGTATATGATGGCTTCAAGTGAAATCAGACGAAGTGACAGGCGTGGTTCAACAGCGCAAAAGATCTTGTATGTTGCAATGAAAATATTGCGGCTTCGGATGGTCGAAGAAGTTTATCATACGTTTCGCAGTGTTAGTGGAACAGAGACTATTACTCGTCGAATGTTAGAGGATCCAAAATTTATGGAGGAATATGCTACAAAGAATCTTGCATTCTTAAAGACCGTGCCAAATTCAGTGCAGTATTGGGCTTCTCGCAAAAGAGATTTGTTTGCTATGATACGGCAGCTTGGAAAACCAACGGTATTCCTAACTTTAAGTGCCAATGAAATAAAATGGATGAAATTGTTAAAGATTCTGCATAGATTGAGTAAAAAATACCCTGATATAAATACAGAAGAACTAAATATTAGTCAGCGATGTGATTTGGTTAGTGAAGATCCTGTTGTATGTTGCATATACTTCAACAAAATGGTTAGCATTCTGATGAATATGTTAAAAGCAAAACAGTGCCATAATCCATTTGGCAAATATTACGTGGTTGATTACTTTATGCGCATAGAGTTTTAGCATCGCGGCAGCCCACACGCTCATATATTGCTATGGCTAAACAACGACCCGAAAGAGGCTGTGTCGGAAGAAATGCCAATGACAGTTGAACTTGTAGAATATTTAAGCTCAGTGAAGCTGAAGTGAACCATTAGAAATTAAAGATTATGAGTGTATAGCTCGAAAAAATAATAACTCTGATTCTGATTCAAATGCAGCGGGAGGTGTTGCAATTTATCGAAATATTTCATCATTGTCGACCGCTAACGGACTTGGCTTTAATTTGTCAAATAAATTTTATATGACAAAAAACACCGGGGATGTTTGTTTGGCCGAAATAACGTACTTCAATAAAGATGTATCGCTGAAATTCGTCCTTGGCGCAGTTTATGTTCATCCAAATTCAACGATCGCTAATATTGGATTGATGTTCCATCAAGCGCTACTTCCTTACGTTTCGTCGGACGATGATGTGGAATTGTATGAGATTGATTCTAAAATGCCTATTCTGATTTGTGGCGACTTTAACATCAATCTACAGTCAAACAAAGCATTCACCCAATTTATGAAGCGAAAGTTCAATTTAGATTGCTTGACAAATACAAATAGTGGAACGACGCTAGGAGGAACAGTGATCGACTTGACATTCTCCAGGCATATCACAGCAGAATTGATGCCACTCATTTCATATTTCTCCTACCATCGTCCGATTATGAATAGAATATTGGAAATAAAGTCTTAGAATTAAGTATAACTGTATAAATATTTTGTATAACCAAGCAAAAATAAATATCTGAATTCAATATGTGAACTGGTTTATTATTTCAAATATATAACATTGGATTGATTTTAATTTATATTTATGTAATATTAGCATAGAGTATACGTTGTCACGGAAATATGAGGAGGCCTACACGGGCACGGTTTTTTTGTAGTGAATGGGAAGTTTAGAGCGTTTGTCAAGTAAGTGTTGTAGCAATCGGAATCTACGAGCAGTTTCTTGACGTTTCAGTCTTGTGTGTGGATTCCAAGTAAGTCTCTGTAGGAGAGGAGGGCAGAGGTTTACGACGGAGAGTAAAGGTGATCTGGTGGGATTTGTCAGGATTTATTTTGATTCTCCATTTTTTACACCATTCTTCAATAGATGTTATGTGTGCCTAAAGTGTTTGTGATGCATTAGTTGGGTCGTTGTTTACAGACAGTATACATGTGTCTTCAGCATATGTTGTTAGGACTGTGTTAGGACAAAAGTTTAAATTTTTAATTAGAGTAGTTTAATTTTTAAGTGTTTGCATCGGTGTGAGAGTATTTAGAAAATTTAATTTGATTCAAACAAGGTAAACTATTGTTTAATTTATAAGTTTACTAAATTAGTGCAGAATTTTATTGTTTTATAAACATTTTGGTTTGTTTAAAGTATAAAAATACTATCTTCAATCATTTTAAATGTTTAAAACAGCCGTACTTTTTACTGCTTATCACATGCCTAATTATCCGATTGATCCCGGGTACAGAGAATCGGCTTGCACTGCAGACCACTGAAGAAGTGGATGACTTCTTACCACGCTCTGTTGGACCGTGCAACGGAGAGGAGCGGAACATCTCTCGTTTTACTTAACCATCGATCGGTGCTAGAACCGACTTCATTTGTGCCACAACAGCAATTTCAGCACTTCATTGCGGTATCATCTCAAACGGGATGGAACTTCTGCTGCATTTTTACTGTTATTCTTCTGCTCTGTTCATTTTAGAGTTATATTTTTCATTTACACAGAGTGAGGAAAACTAAGATTAAATAGGTTTGATCAAGTGAGATTTATTTATTGAGTACAAGAGCCAAGAAGAAAAAAAAAAGAAGTTGTTTCACCCCAATTTTTTATTACTTTAATGAAAAGTATCTATAATTACTAGTCAAAACTGATAAGTCATCCAAGAATAGGTAGCAGGAATAAAATATGGCAGCTGTTTCAAAACCTTATTTTTTCATTCATTCTATATCTTAAAAACTACCTACAACACTAGAAAATCTAAAAGAATATTATTTAAAGGAAAGTAAATTTGCTGAAATATTAGCTCTAATAGAGCATTTACGTTCAATAGTTCTCGAGATATAGCTTTTTTAAAAAGCAATATTTCATAAAAATGTACAGAAATATCAGTAGTTAGTTAATTTATTTTGAGAAATATATCTCTCAGGAACTATGTGACGTACTGATGTCTACTGGCACTCAAATTAAAGCTAATTTAATGTACTATAAAGCAGTTTTCATGATATTTCCTAAAATAAATTGATTTATAGTTGTTCGGGCAATTAGTCTGAATTTTGAAAAGTTTTATTTCAGAAACCATCGGACGTATAGATGTCTGTCAGCACTCAAATTAAAACTAGTTAAATTTACTATACAATAGTTGATAACGTTTATCTTTGTAGGAGTAGCAGTTTTTATGATATTTGACAAAATAAACTCACAAAATGTTAATTTCTAGTTGTTCGTATAAAATGTTGGATTTTTGAAAAAATATATCTCTAGATCCAGAAGATGCACATATGTCTGTCTACACTCAAAATGAAGGAAATTTAACTTACTATAAAGTAGTTTATGACACTTATAACTCAAATGGTTTTTAAAATATAGATTTTTCAAAATAAGTTCACAAATTACTGATCTTTTAGTACATTTTTAAAAAATATTGCTTTTTAAAAAGATATATCTCGAGAACTATTTAACGTAAATAGCTTTATAAGGGATAATATTTTAGCAAATTTATTCTACTTTAAATGATGTTCTCATAGATTTTCTGTTGCTGTAGATAGTTTTAAGATATATTTTTATAATTTTTAATTTTATTAATTATTACTAATTTTTATTCGGAGCTCTATAGCTCCGAATAAAAATTAGTTTTTTTTAACGCTTTGAAACAGCCGCCAATTTTTTATTCCCCCTACCTATACTTGGCAGACTCATCAATTTTTACTAGTGATTATGCATAGTTTTCATTAAAGTAATAAAAAATTGGGGTGAGATAACTGCCTTTTTCCTTGAGCTTGTACGAATACCATTAGGAACATTTTTGGGCATTCCAACGTACTTTATTGCCTTGGAACAATAACTTCAAGTCAAAAACTATTCACAATACAGCAAATAAATAGTACACTTTAAGAAACATTACTAAATAGAGAACTGACTTTTAAAATCACCTTAATAGTCTGGCTGACTTTGGCTATGAATCGCTTTTCTTCACATCAAATATGTATTCTTCGACCATTATTAATTAAAATATTATTCCTAGTCATTAAAACACATAAAACAAAAATAAAAACATCTTTCACAGGTCTAACGTATTTCACAATAACAACTACGCCAAAACTAACCTTCTCTCTATTTCTTCCTCAGTGTTGGCCACGCAGTGTTGCCATTTCACAGTATGAATATGAAATACATCGATTATTATTTTAAAAAATATTACTTCATTTTCATAACATAAAAAAATAAATCATATGATTTATAGATATACGTAAGACCATCCAACATAATTATTCCTGTATTCCCTCGATGGGTCTTGTTGAACAATTTTAAAAAAAATCCTCTTTGTTCCTTTGAAGATAGAAACACACTTGGATCTTAATATTTTGTTAATATTCGGTGTCCATCATTGTCCAAAATTAGCACCCCCTTAACAGTATAGAAAGTAGGGGTTCCTAGAAATATTAATTACTTGCACAAAAATACATAACTTATTGATTTTCAGCTAATATATTAAAACTTATGTCTTTAAAAAAAATAATTCAAAATAACCTGCTCAAAAGAGTGTTACTAATATATCAATTTTGTTTTGGATAACCACTAAAATATCGTCTAAAGAAATATTTTTTTTTTTTTGGTGAATTTTATCTTAGCATTAATAGTCATATCAATAAATGCCCCCTGGATAAAACCATCCAACATAGCTATTCCTGTATTCCCTCGATGGGTCTTGTTGAACAATTTTTAAAAAAAAAATCCTTTTTGTTCCTTTGAAGATAGAAACATACTTGGATCTTAAAATTTCCAAAATTACCACCCCTTAATAGTATAGAAAGTAGGGATTCCTAGAAATATTAATTACTTGCACAAAAATACATAATTTTTTGATTTTCAGCTAATATATTAAAACTTATGTCTTTAAAAAAATAATTCAAAATAACCACCTCAAAAGAGTGTTAATAATATATCAATTTTGTTTTGAATAACCACTAAAATATCGTCTATAGAAATATTTATTTTTTATGATAATTTTATCTTAGCTTTAATACTCCCATCAATAAAGCCAAGTACGCCTAGCTATTGGAAAACACTCCACCCTGGATAGAAATAAATTACAATTTGAATCCATTTACTTCGGTAAGCTCTATTCTTCAAATGAACTTTATGATTTAGTTCATAGCATTTTAACCTAACATCAGAAAATTTCAACCTTTGACACCGTTAACAGCAATACACAAATTTACTCAGTTTTTTGTATTGTCAATTATATTTTACAATTTAAAATGTAAATTAAAATTTGTCACAGATTTTAATATTTATCAATAAATAAAAATGTCTTTAAAAAAACAATTAACCCTTTTGTGAAATTGGTGAATGAACAACAATCTTCCTTATTTAAATATATTATTTTTTACACAGACAACTACGTTTTGGGGTTATTTCCCATCTTCAGGTTGCTAGAAACAAATTCAACATATGCTTACAACATTTAACCTTATATCACATTATTCCTTAAACTATTTACCTGATTAAAAATTCTATATAATATATAATTAACTCCTTATTAGTCATTTCAAGCTAATATTAAACATATTATTGTCAATAATTGAAAATTATTATAATAATAAACTATTAGACATTTTTTAATCAAGGAGAATAATTAGCTTCCTGAAGGTTATCTTTAACTGTGATAAAAACTAGATAGAACTATAACAATAATCTCCTACCTCTATTACTACAAAGATGAACAATCCAACTACATTTAAACGAATTTTTTAAAAAACACTTTTTATATAATAACAAACAACAATTATAAATTTTTTTTAAATAAATAATTTAAATTCTATCCATTATGGTCTCAAAACCTTTTATTTCTCTTATAAGTCCGACGTTTCGGTGTATTAAGGTAAGGTAAATTATAAATAATAATGTTAAGTATTTTGAAAAGTTTATAGGATCATACATGTAATAAAAGCTGTTTTGTCGTAGATTGTCCCTGAAGATGGCCGGATTGGCCGAAACGTCGGACTTATAAGAGAAATAAAAGGTTTTGAGACTATAATGGATAGAATTTAAATTATTTATTTAAAAAAAATTTACCAGTCTCAAGAAAATATTAAGATTATAAATCAAACAAAATTAAAATAAATCTAAATTCTATAACTATTATACAAACCTAAATTGTTAATTTATTTATAATGTCTATATAATGTGTGCATAAAGTCTTAGTGTCTGTTTTAAAATTAATTGCTTAGTTTATATTTTTAATAATATGTACTGTAACCATTAGTTTGATAAATCAATACTTTTTAAAATCATTCACTTCACTTTTGGCTCATCAAGAAATTTTCAATTATTATATATTTTTTTATTGATATACATATATATATTTATTTTTTCTATGTATATTGGTATTTACCGAAACAAATTATATTTTGAGTGGTTATATTTTAAATTATGTCGCCGATTTGGCCGGAATTAGATACCAATCCTTGATAGACTTGCTAACCACCCAAACCAACCTGTTTCTAACCTGGCTTCTCCTTCATTACCAGATAATGCTCCTAGACTTCTGAAAAGAAGATTGCCTCCAGATATTCTTCTCTAGAAATGTTAATAGAGTTCTATCAATGGGTAGATTCTACACATTTCTGTATAAATCCATTATATATCTAACATAAAATTTACTTGTACATATTTTAATACAGTTGTAAATAGTCTTAAATAAAGATTTTTTTAAATTATTTATTTTATGTAATTTACAACTGTACAAATTAATACAATAGGTAAATATGTAGTATGTTTCATATACACTTGAAAATCTTGGGAAGGAACTACCCATTGGTGGTACTTCAAACATTAATTTAAATTAGAAGGTCCCGTGGCCATCTTCTTTTCAGACGCTCTGAGGATTATCAGAGATTGTTAAGGATGAAAGATTAAGAATTAATGGGTTAGGATGGTTAAGGAGTTTGGAATGAAAAGACGCATATCTCATTTGGGTCAAATCTGCAACGAGTGGGATTTTAAGGTCTTTGTGAATGAGTTTTGTGTAACGTAATAAGGAAAATCAAGGATTTTGGATTGTAAGGATTGGATGCGGGAGGAATTTGATGGTTTGGTAGAGCCCCAGAGCTCAATTCCATATGTCCAAATTGGTCTGATTATCGTAGTGTACACTAATTTTTTGTAGTGAATGGGAAGTTTAGAGCGTTTGTCAAGTAAGTGTTGGTGCAATCGGAATCTACGAGCAGTTTCTTGTCGTTTCAGTCCTGTGTGTGGATTCCAAGTAAGTCTCTAGTCAAGATGGAGTTCTAAGTATCGAATCTGTTCAACAGGCGTTAAATAATATTATTAACCTTTACCCTCCTGTCCTACAGTATCCTTTCTAAATACACCACTAATGCCTGTTAAACAGATTCGATACTTAGGACTCCATCTTGACAAGAGACTTACTTGGAATCCACGTACTGAAACGACAAGAAATGCTCGTAGATTCCGATTGCTACAACACTTACTTGACATACGCTCTAAACTTCCCATTCACTACAAAAAATTATTATACACTACGATAATCAGACCAATTTGGACATATGGAATTGAGCTCTGGGGCTCTACCAAACCATCAAATTCCTCCCGCATCCAATCCCTACAACCCAAAATCCTACTTCTTAATCTTAATTTAAATTAATGCTTGAAGTACCACGAATGGGTGATTCCTTCCCAAGATTTTCAAGTGTTTATGAAACATACAACATATTTACTTATTGTATTTATTATTGTACAGTTGTAAATCACATTAAATAAATTTAAAAAAATAATATTATTTTTGTATATTTGAAACATACACAAAGTGTTTCTTTTTTTTTATAGTTAGTATTTTTACAATCACTTATGTATAAGCGAAGATATTGCAACCGTGCAAAGTTTCGAATTCCAGTTTTTGACGGAATTACACTTTTTAAAGTCCCCTGAGTCCAAATCGCTAAGTTTCACTAAATGCTTTGACTGACCAAATCACCTCCTTACCCAATTGTTGCTATAGGAACAGTACTTCCTTACAAGGCACTGTTTGATAAGAAATAATTGGTCAACTATGGCGGACTCAATAAAATTTGGACAGCTATTGTTTCCTTTTTATTAAGTGATTGATTCATTTGTTTTACCTTATAAATACGTATGTGATTCAGTTAATCTTGCAGTCTTAATCTAAATCATGCAGCCATGATGAAATAGGCCTGTACGATCCGAATGCAATGACATACACAAAAATAATCGAAGACTATGGGGACTTAGATTAGCTCTCTGTTTTCTTCTCAAGTTTTTTCCCCCTTTTCTTCATGAGCCATTTATCAAGTAGGGATTTAGGAGGTCGCCTTATATCTTCTTCCATCCTTTCAGCAACTTCTTCTTCAGTCTCTTCCCGATTCCAGAATGAGGATTGAGGTGCAAAGATTGAAATCTGTGGCAGGTAAGCTAGGAAGATTCGGTGACTTTGATATTATCATTCAATCTATCAAAGGGTTATTAATACAACGAATAGTTCAGAGTACAATAGAAGAGGGTTACTTGCTTGTATTTTTGTACACACGTTAAATGTTTCGTATTGCTGAGGGTGGTAAGCCAATGGCAATGAACAGTAAACTGTCAAACCATGTAAATTTTATTAAATGTAAAGGTATTGGCCGGGAAAACATGTTCTCATATTCAGTAGACAATTTTTTACAAGAACCCATATGGACATACGCCTACCAAATTTATGGATCGGATAAAAAGACACAGACTAACCTAATAGTTTTAATAACAATTTTTAAGACTGGCAAAGAACGAATCAAATTCTAATGATTTACAAACGGCTTAATGGCGTAAAACATCATTGGTCATCAACGCAACCTATTTCTTATCTAATTTTACTTACTTTTGTTGTATTTATTATAATTTATTATTCCTATTTATTATGTCTGTTTGATGCTATATTTGTGCTAGTAAATTATTTTATTTTAAAAACTTTTTTTTTTCAATTTATTTATTGATATTTACAACTGTACATAAATACATCAAGTGAATTTGAGGAAATCATAATGGTATGGTACAAACATGAAGAGAAACTACCATTGGTAGCACTAGAAAAACATTTTTACAATATAAGGTCTCGAGGCCATCTTCTTTTCAGACGCCTTGGAGGATTGTCCGGAATAAAAGAGGAAGTAAAGATTAGAAACTACTGGGTTTGAATCGTTAGGCAGTTTGTAATGGAAGGATTGATATCTGGTTCGGGCTAGATCGGTTACAAATGGAACATTAAGGTCTTTGTGGATGATTTTATTTGTGACAAAGTAAGGAGCATTGAGGATTTTGGATTGTAAGGATTGAATAGGAGAGGAATCCGAAGGTTTAGTGGAGCCCCCAAGCTCAACTCCATAAGTCCAGATTGGCCTTATTACAGTCATGTAGATCAATCTTTTGTAATGTGTTGGAAGTTTAGACCGTTTGTCTAGTAAGTGCTGTAATAGTCGAAATCGGCGTGCAGTTTCCTGTCTTATTGCAATCAAATAGGAAACTTACAAGTACATCATTTTTCGACATAGTCCTCATGGCTTGTCAACGTATTTGGTCCTTAAAATATTTTAAAAAAATTAATTTTTCATTCGGAGCTCTATATCTTTAAAACTAGAAACATAATTTAGGATTTTGGATTGTAAGCATTGGATACGAGAGAAATTCGAAGGTTTAGTGGAGCCCCATATAGCATTATAATTGTCATGTAAATCAATCTTTTGTAATGAATTGGAAGTTTGGACCGTTTGTCTAGAAAGTGCTGTAATAGTTTCCTGTCTTTTCAGTCTTGTGTAAGGATTCGAGGTTACTCGTTTATCCAGATGTAATCCAAGATAGCGGATCTGTTCAACAGGGGTAAGGGCAACATTATTGAAGTATACTGTAGGGGAGTCAGTAGGTTTACGACGTAGGGTAAAGGTAAATTGATGGGATTTGTTGGAATTTATTTTAATCCTCCAATTACGACACCATTCTTCGAGGGCTGTGATAAGGGATTGAAGAGTTTGGGATGCAATTAAAGGGTTATTATTAACAGCGAGCACGCATGTGTCATCGGCATACGTGGTGAGGATAGTGTTAGGATTGGTTGGAATGGCTCCTGTATAGATTGTGTAGTGGATGGGACCGAGGATACTACCCTGAGGGATACCAGCGTACTGAAAGATGAGGGATGAATAGGAACCATTGTGGTTTACTTTAAATAATTTGTCAGTGAGAAAGGAATGAATAATGAGAAATCATGTAGGAGGTACTTTTAGAAACTGAAATTCTAATTTTATTGTTTTACTATGGCCTCCAATGATTTTTGAAATATTCGGGTTTAATCCTAAAGTTTTGAGGTGTGATGTGAAATAGGGACATGAGATAGGAATGATTATCAAATTGTTGTTACAATACTAACATTTCGGTGGAGTTCGTTTCGAGATAAGATTGAGTGAGTGAGTGAGCCTCGTGTGACATATTCTTAGCCTGGTCAGTATGAACTCCTCTCTACGGACTTTACGGCTGGAGGTACCCAAGAGCTTGACGTCCTTTTTAATAATTTTTAGTTTACTCCTCGGGCTTGTTCCACAAAGATTGTCATTTATCTTTGATTTCCTTTTCGGGGGTTTAGCTCATTTCTGATTTAGTTAAAATTGCTTTACCATGTCTCTGGAGAACGAAAGCTTCCCTTGCAGCGTGGTCGGCAAGTTCATTCGCTGCGATTCCTATATGACTTGGAACCCGTATAAATGTAACTGATGTACACTGATATTGTAGAGTGTATATGTAATGAATTCAGGAAATTTTCGAATGCTTTTAACGAACTTAACTTAGGTCAAAGACAAACAGAAGTAAAGTACTGCTGTGATTGCATTGAGTTCACTTCAAACGGTTTCATGATACATTGCATGGATATTTCAATGTATTTGTACGCTAGATAGCGACAAATGACATTCCTGACGTTACTCGGCGTTGACTGAAGAGGAGTTGGATGAGGGACCTCCTAGTCAGATCAAATAATTTACTAGAACTAAGGAGGATGCACCACTGGGTGCTGTCTCCTTCAACCCAACCCATACCAACGCTTTATATTGCAGCTTATTTGGGTATTTTAAAGGTGCAAATAAAAAAAAAATTGTAAAGATAAAAAAAAAATTATTGATAGGAAATTCAAAAATAAATAGATTTCTTCGAAAACAAAATTCTTTCCACTCATGAATCTCAGTGATATGTAGTAATGAGGAAGATTAGAATTACATGAAAATTACATAGTACGCAACTTTTGAAATTGTAATTCATTAGTACATTTTGCCCGTGTAAGGGGAAATTTTCCAGACCGTTGGAGTGTGGGTGGAAGGCATTCCAGACAATGTCATCCTTAGAGTGCAATTAGGAGGAGAACCAGAGCATGTCAGCTGTTACTGTCCCCTTTGTAATGTCCTTATGTAATGACGTGACATATCATTTGTAATGATTGTCCTTCTCTGTCTCTATGTTCAGGCCCATTTACATGCAAATAGGAAACATATGAGCTTATGTGTTATATATATGGTTGATTTTAGGGTGTTATAAGTTATGACAGTTCATTCTCGAGGCGTCTATATGGAGCAGTTAGCTTTCGGGTATATGCAGGCAGTTAATAATATACCCAACTATCAAGGAAAGCCCGAAACTAAGATAGTATTATCGCAACACCAGACCGTTACTAACACTACCACTATTGCACTTACTACCTGCTTTTCCATTTCCATCACTAAGATTTTATTTATTTATAAAATTCTATTTACTTCATTAGAATATATTCACATTGTTTTAATTATTTTCTTATTTTCTATTATTTAAATCAATTGTTTGTTTGTTAGTTTTGAAAGGGCGTTTAACAGCCTGATCATCAACGCCCGTTGGTTGTTGGCTTTGGTAAGGCCTAGTTGTTCCATAGTCATAGCTTTGGTATGGTGTACTGATCCGCACCAATTATAATTAAATTTGTGGCAATTATAATTTGTTTAATAATCGTTACGATATTGGAAAGGATGATGAAAAGCAGATAACTGACTGTTCTAATTTTAAAAATAAGGCAAGTTAAATAGATAATTATAATAATTAAAGGCTGCTTATTAAGTTAGTCTGATGGATGAATTTAATGACTTTTACAATTACAGATTTGTCGTTTCTCAACGCCATTGGGACATTTGTTGGTAACCCTAACTGGTTCAGAGTTGATGTGTAGTGACGACATTCTTCAAAAATGTGTTTGACGGTCAGATTACTATGACATTTTGAACATTTTGGAGGGGCCTCTCCTGTTATGAGGTGGATGTGTGTCATTCGGGTATGTCATATTCTGAGTCGGGTGATCACTACTTTTTCGCGGCGTCTACTTCGGGTTGATGCAATCCAGGACTTCACATCTTTCTTGATAGGTTTCAACTTACTGGGCGGACTTTTATCCCACATTGCCTGCCACATTTAAATCAGTAACGCACCTATGTTAATTTCTGATGTATATATAATTTTATATTTATTTTAACACGTTATTTTGACATAATCATAACCTCTGCTGTCTCTCTCACTTTAATTGGGCGGTCGTCTAGCGCCATTTGGTGATCTTTGGCGATGTTTTCGTCGGTAGCTGCGGTTTTTGGACGTCCCAAACGTTCATAGTCTCCTAAGCTCTTACGGCCACGTTTAAATTCAGCTGCCCAAAATTTGACTGTGGTAAATGATGGTGCAGAGTCCCCTTACACAAAATCCAACTCATCTTTGATTAGATTAAGCGTATTGCTTCTCAAAAACAAATATTTAATGACAGCTTGATACTCAATTTTGTCTATTTTCACAAAAACACTCACTCAAACGACTGTTACATAAACACTGCGCGTTCAAAATGGCTGAAACTTTGGTGCGTAACTGTCAACCGATGAACAACGAAATTCACTTATTCACGCTTCCATCTTTACTCTTACATCTGTAGTTTTTTCCGTTTAATTAACTGTCCATTTTATTATTCTTTTTAATTTTACATTTCACTTAACATCTTTTTAATTTTTAACTAACTTTTTTTTCAGCTAAGACTCCATTTGAGTTCTATACTGCCTAAATATGGTTGGGGTCAAGTTTTTCATTTTGTGAGACCGCCACTCAATGAAAAGTCAACGCCCAGGCTGGAGACGAACCGGCACCGCCAGCACATCTCAGATCGGTAAGGCTACGCCATCTGAGCTACGGATGGCTCTTCATTTACTTTGTTTCTTTATGTTTACATGGTTACATGTGTTTGAGATTTTTTTTTTAACCGCACACAGATCATCTTTATTATTATTTTTTGTTGATATATAAAAGGTATGATTGTTTACTTACATCAACGTCAATATCAATTGCCCTTGATTGTGCCTATTATTTCAATTAAAGTTTTTCCAAAAAACATTTTATAACTTTTAAAAAATATGTGAATTAAGTTCAAACTGTGCTGTTACTACATTTCAGCACTTCTAGTAGCACCCCTAGCGGTTGCGAAGTGAACTATCATTAGAAGGTTATAAGAAATGTATCATTTTTTTTTCAAATGATTGGCAATTGTTTATAACAATAAATTTGTCAAGACTCTTTCAATTACTTCTAATAGTTCACTGTTATATCCATTAGAACTGGAGAAAGGGACATTTATTCTATTCTATTGTTTTAAGTAAGTATTTTTTTTTTTTTTTTTATAATTTATTTATTGTTATTTACAACTGTATACATATATACACATCAAGTAAATTTGTTGTAAGTGATATTATGACATGATACAATGATGAATCTACCCATTGATAGAACTCCAAAAACACTTCTAAAGGAGAAGATCTCGAGGCCATCTTCTTTTCAGACGCCTAGGAGGATTATCAGGTAATGAAGGAGAAGCCAGATTAGAAATAAGTGGAATTAAGTGATTAGGTTTTAGTTATTATGAATCGGTATCTGGTTTTGGTCAAATCGGCACCATAGGGAACATAGGACCTCAATGTGTCATCATAGGATGATTTGATTTGTGACAAAGTAAGGAGCATTAAGGATTTTGGACTGTAAGGATTGGTTTCGAGAGGAATTAGATGGTTTAGGGGAGCCCCAAATCTCAACTCCGTATATCCAGATAGGCCTTATAATAGTCATGTAGATCAGTATTTTGTAATGGATTGGAAGTTTGGACCGTTTGTCTAGTAAATGTTGTAATAGTTGGAATCGAAGAGCAGTTTCCTGTCTTTTCAGTCTTTTATGAGGATTCCATGTCAGTCGTTTGTTTTTAGATAAGTAGAATAGTGTTTCTACTTTGATGTATTTTACTCCAACCTTTGGTTTATAAGAAACTATTGTTTTAGCAATCGTCTAGCTGTCTGTTTTGTTCAGAATTACATGTATATATTTTTCTACACTTTATGTATTGCCTAATATTTTGACAATGTTAATTATAAAAAAATATTTAATCTCATTTTTAAATTTCTTTTGAACGGCAGTAATGATTAAACAGTAGAGGATAGATGATCGTATAGAGTACAGATAAGATTCTATATTCTTTTCCCTTCTTTGTACTGGCTGAATGGTGAACTTTTCCTTTAGGCAACATTAGAGTTAGGGAAGGAATTGGAGTCATCGAGTCAGTCGTGCGTTCTCACTGTGAGAAAAAAACACACTGGCTTTTGAACTTTTTGTGAGGTACGTAAAAATTTACGTGACTATTATTAGCAAAGATACAGCGTAATTGCAGTAATGAACCTCTGTATTCAATAAGGAATGGTTACAAAAATTTACTGTAATATATATTATTATTACTGAATTTTAAAATTGTGTAATAATTTTTGGTGCTTGTGGTTTTGAAATCTTTTCTATTATATTCTAACCCTTATGGGACATAAGTAACCTCTTACACGATGACAGTTCATTGTCGCTGCGGTCGTAGGTCACGTGAGAGGTGACAAGGCTAAACACCTTGAAACTAGCTCTAATTTTTATTTATGTATTCCTATTTATAACTGTAGGTTATAATACATTTAGTAAATTTTATCTCAGTTAAATTGGAGTGTTACAGGCGTGTAAAGAAACTACCCATTGGTAGCACTCTAATGATTTTTTACATTAGCAGGTCTCATGGCCGTCTTCTTTTCAGGCGCCTCGGAGGATTGTCAGGAATGGAAGAGGAGGTAAGGTTAGAAACTAGTGAGTTTGTAATGGAAGGAATGATATTTGGTTCGGACTAGATAGGTTACATATGAAACAGCTCTCATTTTAAGTTTTCAGCAGATGACACATGTGTGCTCGCTGTTAATAATAATCCTTTAATTGCATCCCAAACTCTCCAATCCCATATCACAGCCCTCGAAGAATGGTGTCGTAATTAGAGGATTAAAATAAATTCCAACAAATCCCATCAAATCACCTTTACCCTACGTCGTAAACCTACTGAATGCCCGACAGTATACTTCAATAATGTTGCCCTTACCCCTGTTGAACAGATCCGCTACCTTGGACTACATCTGGACAAACGACTAACCTGGAATTCTCACACAAGACTGAAAAGACAGGAAACTGCACGTCGATTTCGACTATTACAACATTTACTAGACAAACGGTCCAAACTTCCAATCCATTACAAAAGAATGATTTACATGACAATTATAAGGCCTATCTGGACATACGGCGTTGAACTCTAGGGCTCCACTAAACCTTCGAATTCCTCTCGTATGCAATCCTTACAATCCAAAATCCTCAATGCTCCCTACTTTCTCAAAATACAAAATCCCTAACCACTCAAACCCATTAGTTTCTAATCTTGCTTCCTCTTTTATTCCGGACAATCCTCCGAGGCGTCTGAAAAGACCTGATGTTTTTAGAGTGCTGCCAATGGGTAGTTTCTCTACATGCTTGTACCATACCATTATGATTTCCTCAAATTTACTTTATCTGTTTATGTACAGTTGTAAATATCAATAAATAAAATAAAAAAAACATTTTCAGCAAATTCGTTATTGTGATCTGTGGGTGGATACGTTTTGGAGGTCTGGGGCGGATTATTTTTGGGGCCAATTTCAAGTATTTGAGTTAATGTATAAGAACATTGTTTCCTCGGCTGTCGTCATTACATTTATAAGGTGCATACACATATGACAGTTAATATGACTGTTGGTCCATAAACATTACTTGTTCTATTACGATCATGACATTACTGTCATGACTGTAAACTGCTGTTACAGTGAATTTTGTTGTAAGGGGCTAATAGTTTTAAATAATAGAGATGAAGGGTGAATAATATCTTTAGGAGACTCAAATATTTGCGAGGCCAATTTTGGTCAATCGTCGATCGTTCGCAATGTCATGGGTGGAATTCCGTGTACAACGAACTTTGATTGGATTGTAGAAGACAAAACTTTCTAGTAATATTTTAATGAATCCTGGGAATTTGCAAAGGTCATAAATTGCTATTATTTCGACAGCCTGACACTGTGATCTCCGCCCACCAAGCACAATATATTTTAATAATAAATAAATGTTGTTGTTTTTACGTAGGTACATAAGTACGTAGATAAGTCGTGTATTTGTATTTCAGTACGAGGTATACTCAGCGAGCTATTGATAGATTAGCAAAAAATAAGTCATATTATACTTTCATGATAAATTTTCCATTTCCTAGATTTTTAGGTCGGGAGAATCGGCAGCGAAGCTGTTAAGTCCTTAACAGAGCAATTGACATCTCCAGATATATATCACAGCCTTTTCTAGATTAATAATTATTTGAATTTCATATAAATGTAAATTTATAAACTTACTGTGATATTTTTTTGCATATTTACCGGGACCAACAACAACCTAGTGAGTATCAAGCGACTGATAAGAATAAACATGATCCAATAGTATGATAGTTTATGTACTAGATAGTCTAAGAAGTTTTTTAAAAATTTTCCTTTAATCACACTGTCAAGATCAATTTGGCCTCGATTTGTGCATTACATGAGAAATTAGCTGACAACGTGAGCGAGACAAAGGTTAACCATGTAATGGTTTTCCGGAGCATCATAAACCATGAAATTATCTTCTGTGACCGATTTCCAGATTCTCAAAGCTTCTTTTATGATGGCATCTCACCGTTTAAGACGTTTAGTAGCCTTCATTTTTTATTTTACAAGTATTTTTTTAAAAATTATTTTACCATAATCGGTAATCATTAATCTAACTGCACATAATATTCATTAAAGTAATAAAAAAATTGGGGTGAAACAAGAAAATAAAACTTATTTCTAGTTGTTCGGACAAAATGTCATGTGCAAAGTCAAATGCATTTGATTTCATAATCAATATATAATCTAAATTATTACTACACTATTGATAGCTCGCTGAGTACAGCTCGTACTGAAATACAGATATACGACTTATCTACGTACTTATGTAGCTACGTAAAAACAACAACATTTATTTATTATTAAAATACATAGTGCTTGATTGGCGGAGATAACAGTGTCAGGCTGTCGAAATAATAGCAATTCATGACTTTTGAAAATTCCCAGAATGTATTAAAATACTATTAGAAAGTTTCGTCTTCTACAATCCCTTCAAAGCGTGGTACACGGAATTTCACCCCAGATATTGCGAACGATCGACGATTGACCAAAATTGGCAGGTACTATTCACACCAAAAAAGGTATTATTCACCCTTCATCTCTATTATTTAAAACAATTAGCCCCTCACAACAAAATTCATTGTGACGACAGTTTACAGTCATGACAGTAATGTCGCATTGTATCTGGCGTGATCTTAATAGTACAAGTAATGACAATGGACAAACAGTCGCTACCTTGGCCTACATTTGGACAAGCGATTAACCTGAAATCCTCACACCAGACTAAAAAGACAGGAAACTGCACGCCGATTACAGTACTTACTAGACAAACGGTCTAAACTTCCAACACATTACAAAAGACTGATATCCATGACAATAATAAGGCCAATCTGGACATACGGAGTTGAGCTTTGGGGCTCCACTAAACCTTCGAATTCCTCTCGTATTCAATCCTTACAACCCAAAATCCTCGTTGCTCCTCACTTTGTCACAAATAAAATCATACATAATGATCATAATGTTCCCTATGAACCGATCTAGCTCGAACCAGATATCACTCCTTCCATTATAATCTCCCTAACCCCTAGTTTCTAACCTTGCATCCTCTTCTATTCCTGACAATCCTCCCGAAAAGAAGATGACCACGAAACCTGCTAATGTAAAATTTCATTAGAGTGCTACCAATGAGTAGTTTCTCTCGCCTGTAACTCTCCATTAAGATCAAATTTACTGAATGCATTATTTAATAATACAATTATTAATTATTGATATTAATATATTGATTAAATAATTATTAACAATACAAATATCATAAAAAATATTTAAGCTAGTTAATGAAATATACTACTCCTAGGAAGATAAACCTCACAAACTACTTTATAGAACATTAAACTAGCTTTAATTGAAGTGCTAATAGGCATCTGTACGTCTCATGGTTTCTGAGATATAGATTTCCCAAACTGGGAACTATTGAACTTAGTGCTCATATTGTAGTATACTTATTCTACTTTGAATTATACCCTCTAAGGTTTTCTAGTGTTGTTAGTTTTAAAGAGACGGAGCCTCGAATGAAATATTATTTTTTTTAATAAATAATTTAATTTTTCTCCATTTTAGTCTCAACACACTTTATTTTTTTTACAAGTCCGACGTTTCGGCCAATTCGGCCATCCTCAGGGAGAATCTACTCCAAAACAGCTTTTATTACATGTATGATGATCCTCAACGATTCAAATTACTTAACATTATTATTTATAATTTATCTTACCTTAATACAATTTTGGAATTAAATGATTTAAATTTACCCTTCGTCGTAAACCTTCGTCTTGCCCCACAGTATCTTTTAATAATACCCCACTTATTCCTGTTGAGCATCATAAACAACATCCGTTACTTAGGACTAAATCTGGACAAACGACTGACATGGAATCTTCATACAAGACTGAAAAGACAGGAAACTGCTCGTCGATTCCGACTATTACAACATTTACTAGACAAACGGTCCAAACTTCCAATTCATTACAAAATACTGATCTACATGACTATTATAAGGCCTATCTGGACATACGGAGTTGAGCTATGGGGCTGCACTAAACCATCAAATTCCTCTGGAATCCAATCCTTACAGTCCAAAATCCTTCGTAAAATCCTTAATGTTCCTTACTTTGTCACAAATCAAATTATCCATCAGGACCTCAATGCCCTCTATGTTGCCGATTTGACCAGAACCAGATACCAATCCTTCCATATTAAACTTACCAACCACCCAAACCAATTCGTTTCTAACCTGACTTCCTCTTTTATTCCAGACAATCCTACGTAATAATCCTCCTAGGCGTCTGAAAAGAAGATGGCCTCGAGATCTTGTAGAAGTGTTTTTGGGGTTCTATCAATGGGTAGATTCTCCACATGTTTGTATCATGTCATAATATTACTTACAGCAAATTTACTTGATGTGTTACTGTTGTAAATAACAAAAAATAAATTATAAAATTTTTAAAAAAAAAAATGATTTAAAAACTCAACTCCATGCAGGCTATTCTGCCTAGGTCACAACAACAATTTCTATGAAACATTAAAACATTAGGTAAACATATTCTTTTGTTAATAAGTATATCCTACATTATATCTAATTACCTAATTAGTAAATTTTTACATTAAAAAAAAAATTAAAATTCATTTATCACAGTCACTATTTGGTAAAACTTTATCACAACAATGCTTGTAACCTTCCTCCACTCAGTTCAAGTATTAAAATTATTTATTATAAAATGTATAAAAATTAAATTATTTATTTAAACAAAATTAACCAGTCTCAAGAAAGTGTTTAAGATTATTTTTTCCTTTAACATTTCGAAACAGCCATCATTTTATATTCTCCCTAAACTATAATCTGTAGGCTGGTCAATTTAGACTAGTAATTATACATAGTTTTCATCGTAGGTTTCAAGTATAGATGTCTATTAGCACTCGAATTAAAGCTATTGCAATTTTCAAAATAGTAGTTTATGACCATCTTCGTAGGAGTAGTAGTAGTTTTCATGATGTTTGGGTTAGTAATTATACATATTTTTCAATAAAGTAATAAAAAATTGGATACAAAAACTGAATTTTATTTCCTCTTGGATTCTTATATTACATGTACATAGCGATTAGTTGTATCAGTACCGAATCTTCATTTAGCCTTTATCAATATTATTAATATTTTCTTTTAATTAGGCCAAGCTACTGTTTGCTTTTATAAAAATAATATTATTGTAAAGGATATAAGGCAGGAAGAGAAAAGGATAACCACTCAATGGATGGAGGGCACAATCGAGAATACGTGATAGCAATTTAACGACAGGACAGATATTTGTATTCTGTTCCAGTGTAACCTCTCCGAGACCCTCCATTCTAAGGACTCTAGTCTCGAGAAGGCTTATTTTGTTTTATCTTTCCTTTATGTACTTTGTCCTTTTATTATTATACAGGTTTTTATTTTTGAAAATAATTTACTAGGAGAAGCAGAAATTTACTGGACACTTAATCATTAACAAGTATAGTGTTCTCCTCTGCAATTTCAACCACATCAAATTTGAGAGAGAGGGAGATATATATTGATATGTATTGACCTTTTGACAATCCTGGGTATTATTAAGGTGTTTCGTCATCTGCCCTGGTCAGGGTATCCTTCTGCGAAGCTTTTAGCGTCCCCGGACATGAAAACAACTGTGTTAAGTTTGTTACATTACCAGAGGCCCCAGAGAAAAGTAGATTGGCTAACCTTTAAGTGTCAAAACACAAAATGACAGGTTGTGATGAGGGACCAGAATCAAATTAACCAGGTGCAGGCCCATCCTGGACATGTCAAACTTTTTTACACATTCTCGGCCCAATGATAGAGGCGATTCAAAAATAAGGTAAGGCCTCAAAAGGGAAGTGGGAGAAAAATACTGAGGAAATCTAGAAGATCGAGACGGAGACACTCAACAGGAAGGCTTAGACGGGTGAGGACCACAGTCAGAAGGCAGGCAAAGAAGATGCACCAGACGAAGTCGTGAGAACTGGACATGACAGAACTACGAGACCTGGACATGGCTTATGAACGACACCTACAGCACTACATCTCACGACATCAGCAGCTATAAGTATAAAATTAACCAATAAGTAATAATGTAATAATCTATATTTTATGGCAACCTTTATCTGAATCATTTGAATCATAATAACAAATTGTAAATAAATACTTAGTTTCTTTATGTAGTTTATATACTATTATAAAACCCAATATACCACTCTTTATAATACTATATAATTAATGGTAACAAAATTTTATAAATATAAAGGTATTGAATTGGTAAACTGGTAAACACACAAACAGCCTTCGGAAAAGAATCCAATTATAATAATAGTTTTTTAGGACTCAATATATAATTAATTAACTACCTTATTTTTGGATAATGTTGCAGTTAATGCGACTGTTAGTGCATTGACATTACTTTTACTATTAAGATCACGCCAGTTTACAGTTATGACAGTAATGTCGCATTTACTGTCATAACTGTAAACTGTCGTAACAGTGAATTTTGTTGTAAAGGGCTAATAGTTTTAAATAATAGAGATGAAGGGTGAATAATACCTTTAGGAAATTCTAATTATAATAATTTCTAATATTTGCGAGGCCAATTATGGTCAAACGTCGATCGTTCGCAATGTCTGGGGTGGAATTCCGAGTACCACGAACTTTGAAGGCAAAACTTTCTATTAATATTTTAATGCATTCTGGGAATTTTCAAAGGTCATAAATTGCTATTATTTCGACAGCCTGACACTGTGATCTCCGCCCACCAAGCACAATATATTTTAATAATAAATAAATGTTGTTATTTTTACGTAGGTACATAAGTACTTCTACTTAACGTAATACGTAATACGTAGATAAGTCGTATATTTGTATTTCAGTACGAGGTATACTCAGCGAGCTATTGATAGATTAGCAAAAAATAAGTCATATTATTCTTTCATGATAAATTTTCCATTACATACCAGTAAAATACCAGGGGCTCTACAAAGCTCAACTCCGAATGTCCAGATTGGCCTTATTACAGTCATGTAGATCAGTCTTTTATAATGAGTTGGAAGTTTAAACCGTTTGTCTAGTAAGTGCTGTAGTCGAAATCGATGTGCAGTTTCCTGTCTTTTCAGTCTTGTGTGAGGATTCCAGGTTAATCGTTTGTCCAGATGTAGTCCAAGGTACCGGATGTGTTCGACAGGGGTAAAATATCGCTATAGCAGATAAATGATCACAATATTTTAAGTAATAATTAGCGGTATTCCTGGTTCATCTCCAGTATTCATTATCGATAGTCAAATGTCGACATTAAATAAAATATAATATTTTATTTTCAAAATCATCTAAAATCAAGTTTTTCACAAATCAAATGTCGATATTTTCTTTTATTATCGCTGCCTGTGTTTGATATCGATATAAAACAGAAATATTAAAATGTTTTGACTTTGAAAATTTTGATTTTTAAGTTGGATATAATCTGTTAATGCTCATAATGTAAATTGCAATACATATCCAATTAAAATTTAGTTTAGTAGGTGTTCAAATATTTGTAATGTTTTGGTTGTCATGGCGTTGCTTTGCTATGTCGTTAGTACGATTTTTTTATACATTTTGATTAGGAATGATATGAAATCGGTCCTGCTATGATTTTCTGTATTATTGGTATTATTGTTTGTAATTACTATTTCTTAAATTGGATAAATTATTGATATTCAAATATCGATATTTCGCTTCTGATATCTCGCGGTGTAGGGCACCAGTTTTTCTTTTCCTTCCTAACTTATTATATATTATATAGAGAGGGACAAAATTTAATTATAGCTAAAATTGCCATGGCAATTTCAATCCTTATTTATGAATGAACCATTGATAAATAAATATCGTATCCATGGGATTTTATGTATTAGTTACATATACCAACTCTGTTATGTATTATAGTTATATATGAACAAGATATTTCAAACGCTTTAGTAAGTAACCCAAAAAGTGCTAAAACTGGCCGAAGATGTTTGCAAAGTCCTAATCAAGAATCTATTGATATATATTTTAGGGATGCTTCCATCCTGCGACACTTGAAGCCCTAGGGTAACTTCGTGCCTTGTAGGAATCGGCATGAAGCGGCCAATCAGGACGAATCGCAAACAAATAAATAAGGTTCCTTTTCGAGGAACAACTTCTAGATCCTTCGAAAATGGTAGAAACTTCCTCCCTAGTCAAATACGTAGTTAGGAGGGTTTTACCAACTCTTAGGGCTCTTGGTCGAACTGTAAGGGTTCTGATGAACAAGAATAAATTGGTCGAGAGAATTCGGAATATTTATTCCTGAATATTTCACTAGAATATAAAATAAAATTATTAATTATGAACAATTTAATTATTGTTATTTCTATTTTTAGTCTATTTCTATTAATTTTTAATTATTAACTTTCAATCAACTTCCCATTCATTACAAAAACTTAGTATACACTACAATAATCAGACCAATTTGGACATATGGAATTGAGCTCTGGTTCTCCACCAAACCATCAAATTCTTCCCGCATCCAATCGTTACAATCCAAAATCCTACGTAAAATCCTTGATGCTCCTTATTACGTCACAAATAAACTCATTCATAAAGACCTTAATGTTCCCTATGTAACCGATCTAGCCCGAACCAGATATCACTCCTTCCATTATAAACTCTCTAACCACTCAAACCCCTTAGTTTCTAATCTTTCATCCTCTTCCATTCCTGACAATCCTCCGAGGGGTCTGAAAAGAAGATGGCCAAGAGACCAGTTAATGTAAAATGTCATTAGAGTGCTACCAATGAGTAGTTTCTCTACACGCCTGTAACACTCCAATTTAACTTAGATCAGATTTACTTAATGTATTATAATGTACAGTTGTAAATAGCAATAAATAAATAAAAAAAAAAAAAAAAAGAAACTTTCAATCAGAATCATTGGGTAAAAAAATTTCATAAGAACCATATTGAAAAAAATAAAATAAAACTATAAAAGATTAATATTTTTTTACATTGTATTATTTATATATATAACAAAATGTTTACTATATATAAATAATGTATATTTATTATTTATAGTGTAGCCGTGAGGGCTATGACGATTGCAATGGTCAGCACTACGATGGGTGATTATTTTAACAGACCATGCTTCGTCCTCTCTTTCTCCCCCCTTCTCTATTTGTAAGTCCTTACTGGAGGCAACTCACACACTCAAGCAGGACTGGAGACCGTACGTAAATAACTTCACCGTAAATCACAGGACCACAGGACGCGGCCAATTATCCTCAAGGCCTAACGTCCCAAGAATTAAGTATCCAAAGGACTAGAGGAAAGTCACTCCAACAACTGAAGGAAATCTGCAAGGACTGTGAGGCTTGCCAATACGTCTCTCTACGCTAGGATATGGCACAAAGGAAGAATATACAGAACAAGAAGAGAAAAACAAATTTTAAAAATATTTTTTAATCTCCAGAGAGTAGATTGTCAATTTTGTATTGTCTTTATCCAAGATTCAATATTCTCAACACTGTCTAGAATGAGACAGCATTGAGCACTCTGCTGGGATTTTTATAAAATTATTTTCATTAATATAATGAAGGTATATTTATTTTTTATTATAAAATATCTTGAAATAGTTTATATGCAATAAAAATAGTAAAAGAGAACTATTTATTGTAAACCAACATTTCACCCCAGAATGGAGTGTTGAGATCAATTGGAGTCATAATCAGTCAGTCGATAACAGCACTCCATTCTGACAGCACTGAAGAAGCCCTGCAAAGTAGGGCGAAACGTTAGTTAACAATAAATAGTTTTCTTCTACTATTTTGATACCTTTATTAAACGCCACCCGGGCTGTCCTCCAATCTACTTCATAGGTCAACTATCTTCTTTCATTATTTAATTTAGTTTTTTGTTTATTTGTAAAGAACAATTTAAATTATGATATTCACCACCCTTGTAGAATGGTGCCAAAATTGGAGGATTAAAATTAATTGCAATAAATCCCACCAAATCACATTTACCCTTCAACGTAAACCCATGAACTCTTGCCCTACAGTATCCTATAATAATACCCCACTTATTCCTGTCGAACTGATCCGTTACTTAGGACTACATCTCGACAAACGACTGACATGGAATCCTAATACAAGACTGAAAAGACAGGAAACTGCTCGTCGATTTCAACTATTACAACATTTACTAAACAAACGGTCTAAATTGCCAATCCATTACAAAAGACTGATCTACATGACTATTATAAGACCTATGTGGACATAGGGAGTTGAGCTTTTGTGCTCCACTAAACCATCAAATTCCTCCCGAATCCAATCCTCACATTCCAAAATCCTTCGTAAAATCGTTAACGCTCATTACTTTGACACAAATCAAGTCATCCATCATGACCTCAATGTCCCATATGTTGCCGATTTGGCCAAAACCAGATACCGATTCATTATAACTAAAACATAATCACCCAGATCCACTTATTTCTAATCTGGCTTCTCCTTCATTACCTAATAATCCTCCTAGGCGTCTGAAAAGAAGATGGCCTCGGGATCTTCTCCTCTAGAAATATTATTGGAGTTCTATCAATGGATAGATTATCTACATGTTTGCATCATGTCACTATCTCACCTACAGCAAATTTACTTGTTGTATATATGTTATACAGTTGTAAGTAACAATAAATAAATTATTAAAAACAAATTTTTTTTTTGATATATTTATAAACACTGTTTTCTGAGAATTTTTTATCTAGTTTTTAAGTTTATGATTTCTTGCTGAAGTAATTCTTATATAAAATATTCAAGAAAATATCTTATTTTAAAATTGAAAAATTTCTTACTGAAGTCTTAAGTAAAAAATAAAGTAGAAAATCGTTAACCACGAGATAAGCCTCAGTTCGATTGCTTGTATTAGGGACTTTATCTCTATTGAGGTTCCGAGAAAATATTTCTTTTCAGCTCGATCTCAATTTTAAAGTTCAAAGGCCTAATAAGAGACTTTCATATTTTTTTCTTTTCTTTTTGATCGAAACTTAATTTCACAACGATATCCGAAGAGTTGGATTTGACATCTAATTATCAAAAGAAACATCGATATGGTAAAAGAAGTATTCAATTACAAGATATAAATGTTTTTTTTTTAATTCCTAAACTAATTAGGGGTACTAGTGGTTAAGAATACGTATATTTATGAATGAAAATGACGATTGCAAATTTTAAATTAAATTAGAATTTTAGATTATCATTAAAAAAAAGTTAAAAATCATCATTAAAATAAAAAGATTAAAAATCATCATTAAATAAAAAATGTTAACTATCTCTTATTGTTAACATTAATAATAATTGAGGAATATAAACATGGAGAGAATTTTACTATTAACTGAAGTAAAAATAATTTCGAAGTTTAAAAAAAATCCGGATATATGAAGTATGCCTTCAACTAAATGCCAGGCACACATTTACTTTGGGTTGGCTAGTTGGATTTTAGTGGACTGTTTAATTGAACAATAAAAGATAATTAAATGAAAATAAAATTCTATTATCTTAGTTACAGGTGGTGTAGGGTGTGGCCGAAATAAAACATTTATGGTTAAAAGGGTTAATTAATTGTGGATGACTGGGCTAGGTAATAAGGTCGTTGATGAAGAGGAGGTTAACTATATTGAGCTAGGTGGACTTACTCCATGTTTCCCTTCTTCTATCCGCATTGCTATGCCTCTCTCTCCTCTGCTTCGAGGAACAACTCCAGGAATTTTACTCACTCATGGTAGATTTTCGGAGCGAACAAAGAAGAATCGATTTTGGCAGAAGACAAGATGGCTTTCTCATCCCTGGTTACTTCTTCTCACCAGCTATTGCCTACATTGCCTACATTATGGCAGCCCCTCCAATTCAACCTTTCGGTTGCCTTAAGTTACCCGAAATACCTGAAATAAGAGTAGATGTAGATGTATAACATGCGCAACAGAGCCTTATTCTCTTTGTCAAGAATACTGAAATGCCCCAAAATTTCTAAAAATCAAAAGCTAGGGATGTACAATACCATGATAAAGCCAGTTGTGATGTACGGCTGCGAGACAGGGCTTCAACAGGTAACCTAGACAGCAGAAATGAGAAATTTGAACAGAAAGTCCTTCGTACAATTACTGGAGCGATCTGGGATCAGAGGCTTAACACATGGAAGGAAAGAACTAACAGTCAACTGCTTGCAGAGATTGGTCAGTCAAATATTTCATGATCTGAAAGCGATGAGATTAACATGGGCGGGAAATGTGGCTTAAAACAATCCATCAGGACGCCTCTACACAACAGTATAGTTGACAAAAGACTACGTGTACGTGAGAGGCCAAAAACTAGATGGATAGATAGAATCGACTAAGATACGAAAGACCTGCAAAGTAGCCTAAGACAGGTAGGCGTGAAGGAGTTTGGTTCGGGCGGCCAAAGATCTATAATATTTCAGAAAGCAATATTATTTGTATAATATTATATTATAAAAACGCATCTATAAACTGAATTTGTAAATAATTGTTTTCGTGTTTCCATGGTTGGTATGAGTAAGTTTTTGCTTTTATTTACCTATTTACCTTTAAGTCCAAATAACGAAATTTCGTGAAGTGGTTTAATGGAACCAAATAATGAGAAATGGATAAATATAAATTACAAAATGATATGATAATCTCTCAAGTTGATTTGATAAGAGGAAAATATTTTTGGAAATAGTATCAGTATTTTAGACTTATTATACACAGTTAGAAAGTCTAATATTTTTGAAAAAATATATATATTTAACTTAAAAATTCGTATAAGGTAATGAAGAATAAAGAAAATGCATAAAATAAACTGTTGAACTTATGAGCGCACGTGCAATGTGTTTTTTTTCGTTTCACCAGTTTGATAAATCTTTTCATATCAGGGTGCTGCAATGCAAGGGTGCCCAATTAATGAGGCTGCGTAGACCCTAGAAGGGGTCCAGAACCCACAGAGAGGACTCACGGTAACAGTGTAACAGAAAACAATTTTCTGGCCAGCTGGATTTGAACTCGAGTCCTAGGAGATAGTAGCATCGTGCCTCACCACTGTGCCACCCCGCTACCTAACAGGATCACTAACTCAATAAAAATGTTTTTAGTATTTTCAAATTCCAATAAATCCCCTAAATCACATTTACCCTTCGTCGTAAGCCCATTACTTCCTGCCCTAAAGTATCCTTTAATAATAATATCCTAGTTATTCCAGGCAAACAGATCCGTTACCGACTACTTTTGTACAAACAACTGTTTTGGAATCTTTATACTACTAGTCGATTAGGAAACGAAGGCTCATTTATATGACTTTATTAAGGCCTATTTGTATTTACCGAGTTGAGCTTTGAGGATCCACTAAACTATTGAATTCCTTTCGTATCCATTCCATACAGTATAAAATCCTTCGTAAAACCCTTAATGCCATTAATTAGCCGCAAATAAAATCATCCTTCAGGACCTCAATGTTCCACATGCTGTCGATTTGGGCAGTGCCAGATATTGATTCATTATAACTTTTTTTTAAAAATTATTTATTTAATGTAATTTACAACTGTACAAAATAATACAATAGGTAAATATGTAGTATGTTTCATATACACTTGAAAGTCTTGGGAAGGAACCACCCATTGGTGGTACTTCAAACATTATATTAAATTAGAAGGTCCCGTGGCCATCTTCTTTTCAGACGCCTCGGAGGATTATTAGGGATTGTTAATGATGAAAGATTAAAAATTAATGGGTTAGGATGGTTAAGGAGTTTGGAACGAAAAAATGCATATCCGTTTTGGGTCAAATCTGCAACGAATGGGATGTTAAGGTCTTTGTGAATGAGTTTATTTGTGACGTAATAAGGAGCATCAAGGATTTTACGTAGGATTTTGGATTGTAAGGATTGGATGCGGGAAGAATGTGATGGTTTGGTGGAGCCTCAGAGCTCAATTCTATATGTCCAAATTGGTCTGTCATTATAACTAAAACCTAATCACCCAAATCCACTTATTTCTAACCTTGCTTCTCCTTTATTACCTGATAATCCTCCTAGGCGTCAGAAAAGAAGATGGTCTAGAGATCTTCTTCTCTGGAGATGTAATTGGAATCCTATCAATAGGTAGATTCTAAACCGGTCTGTATCATGCCATTTTACTGGTTGTGTGTATTTTAATGTCAATAAATAAAATTTTAAAAAATATGATCAATACTATAATATAATGATATAATAATGTAATATATACTAATTTAGCATAGAATAAAAGGTTGAGAAAGGAATGAGAAGTTTAGTAAACTGTTATATTTTCATAATTCTGCCTTACTTTTGAAAAATAAAAATCATAAATTTTACATAGAAAAATATTGTTAAAAGTACTTTTCTGAAAGCGATAGAAATAAGAATTTAGACATTTGAAAACTGGGAGATTCGATTGGAAAATTAGAACGAAAACGTATTTCTCCTGGAAATAATGTAGAGATATCTGCTTTGTAACGAACCAGTATGTCAACTCAAAGAAGCGTGTGAAGCAGGCACCGCCCCATATGTTACTTTTCAAATATGACGGTGAAAGTGAATTTGGCCCCAAAAGCTATTCACGATACGGTTAGCCAAAGATGTGCAATTAACATTTCACCATTAGCATAATACTGCATTTATGGTAATCGTTCGATCAATACCGCGCCCACCGCCCTAAAACATCTTTCTTCAATCCGCTCTAGTCCCTAATTTAAAAATAGTATTTACTTTGTAATATATATCCGGAAAAAATTTATTTGTAGAATTATATATTCACAATAAATGACATAAAAACCATGATATAATATTTGTTGTCTCAGAAAATTGGGTTGAAGTATCATCACAATAATAAGTCAGTAACAAAAAAGTGTCCACAAGTAGAGCAGTATAGTTTTTATAACAATGAAAAAACAGTAAACAGGGCTGTTTACACGATGATAGTTTGTGCAGCTGTTCTGTGATAGTTACTATCAAGACAACACTTAGTGACTAGATTTGGCATGATAGTATAGTATGGTAGTATATGTTTGGGAGTGAAGCTACGTGTATACACCTTGATAATGAACGCTACAATTCATCTATATCGTCTACTAAAATAGAAATTTGACTCAAAAACATTGAACTGATTTATAGTTGGGTTTTGATTGTTTCTGAACTTCTCTTTACGAATTATTGTCAACTAAATAGTAAGTTAATGACAAAAAAAGTGCCTAAATGTTGAACTGTATTGCTATATATTGAACATTTCAATATTATAAATATTATGGTTTTTGCCGGACCATCCGAGCGGCCTCTTAGACCTTGGGAAACAGTGATTCGTTATAAAAACTATTGGAACTTTTAAGGCCTGATGGAATAAGACCCCAGGCCCCTGTTTCATAATGAAAGCTAATAGTATTAGTTCATCGTACAAGTGTAGAAACTAGTGTGGTAATAATACTAAAACTTATTTTTTTCATGATAGGGATAACTATTAGTGATATTACAGGAATTAAAAAATACTAAAGTACGTGTTACTATTGTACAAGTCTGTGTAATTGAATTAGGATAAATCTACAAGACTAATAGTATTAAACAGGGCCCAGGTGTTATCAGCCATGAGAAAGCTACCTTCCAATAACCCTTAAGATAAGTCAAATATAGTTTACTACAAACACTTATCATGCTTTTATAATATATGCTTCGGAAGAGGAGATACGAGAAGCCAATGAGGAAGAAGGGACCAAAAGGTAACACCTGATACCCAACTGAATTCCGGATAAGACAGAGATAAAGGACTAATATATTGATTGGAGAAGATGATCGGGAACCTGAAACTCAGGTCGAAACGTCGGCATAATTAAATTTTATTTTTTGTTTATTTATGTTTTTCTTTGCTGACCATCTTCTCCAATCAGTAATCTACGGTCAACTATCTACACCTCTTCATGGTTACTATATTATTTACAGGTATATTAAAATTGTAAATAAATAGTTTGTTCATATGTGTAGCTTCAAGAATTAAATTACTATGTTATATGTTAATATATTATATATTCAATGGTAATAATATTTTATGAACGGGCCGCCCTTAGCTCAGTGGTTAAGACGCAGTCTTACCAATTTGATGTCTATTGGCGGTGCCGGTTCGAATCCGGGCCTGGGACGTTGACTTTTTTTCATTGCGTGACGGTCCCACAAAATGAAGAACTTTGACCCCCAACCATGGTTAGGCAGTATAAGGACTCCAATGGGAGGGAGTCTTGGCCAAAAAAAAAAATATTTGATGAACATATCTAGATAGTAACAGGTAAACACGCTATGCCTTTGGAAAAGTAATCCGATGATAATAGTTTTAAGAACTCAATTAGAATTAATACAAATAATTACCTTCAGTAATTATCCTGGCACCCCATAGATAACATCATGTAACATAGTATGGCAAAAGAGTGTTTACATGTAGAGCGGTTTAGTATTAATAACAGTAAAGGAAAAAAAACAACATACAGATCAATGCACAAGGTGTCAGTTTTCAGTCTTTGCAGCAGTTGTCGCAGCCAATGCTATGATGTAAATTTTGTGACAGTAATGCAGTACTGTAGTACATGTAATGTAGTGAAACTGCCACAAGTATACGCCTTTTAGTAAACTAACACGCTAAACTTCAAAACGTTTCCATATCAAACGTGTCCTTAAGGGTTCCCCTCCTTGTCCCATCGTTCCCTAACAATTATAATTACAAAGCCCCATCCTCTCCGCTTTTTCTGACACGAGGTATTCCTCAAGGGTCCTTACTTTCATCAAGCCTTTTCTCCATTTATATTAACGATCCCCCGATTCCATTCACAATTCACTATGCCACTTATATGCTGACGATCTCCAAATTACATATCCTTCCATCCCTCCGAGATGTTTGAGGCCATCCAAAGGATACAAAAATATATAAATAATATTAACGCATAGGCGATAAATCAAGTCGTTGATATTGAATACTGGAAAAACTAAGGCCGTTCTTATTTGTTCCAAGCGCCTCCCCTTACTATCCCTCAGTTAGCTCCTAGTAATCTCCCTCGTCCCCCCCCCCTTCGACAGCGGTTCCTTGGTCTATCGAGTATTATTTACTGGCTAGAGTTGAAACTGAAGAAACTCACTCTTGTTGGTATTCCGAATAGAAGTGGCTCTATCTAACCTCCTGAAGACGATACCTCCACGGTGTTTTCCTATTCAAAGTTTTTTTTTTAATAACTTTATTGCAATTTACAACTGTATATTACAAAATACATTTAGTAAATATGGTCTTAGTTAAAATGGAGTGTTACAGGCGTGTAGAGCAACTACCCACTGGTAGCAATCTAATGACATTTTACATTAGCTGGTCTCGTGCCAACCTTCTTTTCAGGCGCCTCTGAGGATTGTCAGGAATGGAAGAGGATGCAAGGTTAGTAACTAGCGGGTTTTGAATGGTTAGGGAGTTTATAATGAAAGGAGTGATATCTGGTTCGGGCTAGATCGGTTACATAGGGAACATTAGGGTCTTTATGTATGATTTTATTTGTGACAAAGTAAGGAGCATTGAGGATTTTACGAAGGATTTTTGATTGTAAGGATTAAATACCAGAGGAATTCGAAGGTTTAGTGGATCCCCAAAGCTCAACTCCATATGTCCATATTGGCCTTATTACAGTCATGTAGATCAGTCTTTTGTACTATGTTGAAAAACCGTTTGTCTGGTAAGTGCTGTAATAGTCGAAATCGACATGCAGTTTCCTGTCTTTTCAGTCTGGTATGAGGATTCCAGGTTAATCGTTTGTCCAAATGTAGTCCAAGGTAGCGGATCTGTTCGACAGGGGTAAGAGTAACATCATTAAATGAAACTGTAGAACAGTCAGTAGGTTTTTGTGTATTAGTGTAGTGGCTTGCCCCAACTACCACGCCAGAGCCGAGGACTAGCTGACCAACCTGGCGAAGAGGCAGCAACCGGCGATATTCATGGTTTTCACCATTTTCACCACTCAACCTCGATGATGGAAGCGATTAGAAGACGGAGAAGTGACCGCGACGGTGTAACTTCCAACACAGTCACCCAAATAAGTTATAATATTATGATGAATGAGACCTCTATTTAATTTGTTTATTATATTTCATTTTCCATAATCATTAACATGCTTCTCTAGGGACTAATACTTGATTTAAGAAAATATATATCGTTATTCTGAAGGCAAAAGGTGTCACAATTCAATCCCCCTTGTTCCAGACTAATTGAATAAAATTCAACATAGTATAACCGCAAATTTTGATTTAATCTTAGTAATACGTTTATCGTTCCCCACGCTCAGCGGAAAAGGGTGTGAGTTAAAGTAAAATAAAAAAAAAAATAATCGCAAAAGGAAAAAACAAATGAAAACAATAAAGAATAAATTACTCCTCAGGCGCCACGTTATTTTTCTTGGAAATAACGAAAAACCCGAAGCATTATGCCCACAATATAACTAAGATATACCACTATATAAACAATTGTTGAATATGACCACTGGCGAATACCTTTACAAGTAGATAACAAAAAACCTAGGGGTGTTACCTACCCAACTGTTGAATTATCGTAATATTCCGTGAACAACAAAAAAAAACATAAGTAAATTAACAAGTTGAAAGCAGAGAAAGAACAGCAGAACTATAT
>NW_027104938.1:298840-303391 GCF_000696795.3 Halyomorpha halys | reverse complement strand
ATATATACAGAGAATGAATAAGGAAAAAAAGAATTCTTATCAATTAATAAAACAATTAAAACTTATAGGTTGACTTAACCTTAACCTTAAATATTTATATTATTATCCAAAAGAGGATAAAAGCGAATATAAAATAAAAAAAAACAAGATAAAATTTAGTTCAAACCCCAAGTAGTCACCATAATTTTGAAAAACAAAACATGTATGACAACATTTCTCACATGGTGATATTCCGGTTCAAACCATAAAGACAGAGGGTCTTTAAACTATTACCACTTCACATTGAACAATCATAACATGTTCCAAAATGAAACTGTCACCTTCACTAAACCAAATTTCACTCATCTAAACATATCGCTCGTGTCTTGTTTTCACATGACAACCGTAACACCCCTTCTCTACGTAGATATCGTCAGTGTTTTTATTTCATCATGGCAACCGTAACAATACATTCGGGATACCTGGAGTAATGCATGGACAGGTCCTGATGTAAAAAGCATTTATTCCCAGGGGACATTTTTATTTTATCTGGTCTATTTCAGTTTAGAGTTATTAGAATATCAGTTTCTAAAAGTACCTCCTACATGCTTTCTCATTATTCGTTCCTTTCTCACTGACAGATTATTTAAAGTAAACCACAATGGTTCCTATTTTCCCTCTTCATTCAGTCCGCTGGTGTTCCTCAGGGTAGTATCTTCGGTCCTTTCCTCTACACAATCTGTACAGCAGATATCTTAACCAATCCTCACCACGTATGCCGATGACACATGTGTGCTCGCTGTTAATAATAACCCTTTAATTGCATCTCAAACTCTTCAATCCCATATCACAGCTCGATGAATGGTGTCGTAATTAGAGGATAAAAATTAATTCCAGTAAATCCCATCAAATTACCTTTACCCTACGTCTTAAACCTACTGACTGCCCTACAGTATACTTCAATAATGTTCCCCTTACCCCTGTTGAACAGATCCGCTACCTTGGACTACATCTGGACAAACGACTAACCTGGAATCCTCACACAAGACTGAAAAGACAGGAAACTGCACGTCGATTTCGATTATTACACCATTTACTAGACAAACGGTCCAAACTTCCAACACATTACAAAAGACTGATCTACATGACTGTAATAAGGCCAATCAGGATATTTGGAGTTGAGCTGTGAGGCTCCACTAAACCATCGAATTCCTCACGTATCCAATCCTTACAATCCAAAATCCTTCGTAAAATCCTCAATGCTTCCTACTTTGTCACAAATAAAATCATCCAAAAAGACCTTAATGTTCTATTTGTAACCGATCTAGCCAATCCAATCTAATCAATCCTTTTTGCTTTCCCTTTTATTCCGGAAAATCCTCCGAGGCGTCTGAAAAAAAGATGGCCTCGAGACCTTATATTGTAAAAATGTTTTTCTAGTGCTACCAATGGGTAGATTCTCTACATGCTTGTACCATACCGTTATGAATTCCTAAAATTTACTTGATGTATTTATGTACAGTTGTAAATATCAATAAATAAATTTAAAAAAAAATTATGAAACAGGACCCAGATGGTCCACTATGAACATGAAGGTAAGTGTTAGTCTTAATGGATTTTTTTATAGAGTTTATATACCACACAATAAATACTTTAACCTGATGGCATCTTCTCTTAAGCTTACGATAGTAAGTTTACGATTATTTACAGGGTAAATTGCAATTTTATGCTAGTAATGAATTGTGGAGCTTACAATTGCCGTTTTAGTATATTTTATTATTCCTGATTCTTTTGAATTTTCCTAAATATTCTTCAATATAGTTTTCAGGAAAAAGGAGTGTCCTTTTTCAGATAGAAAATGTGCGAAAACCATATCCAGGGAGGTTCAAGACGCTGAATCCTTCTATTCCAACTAATTCTGACTCGAACTTGAACGATGCCAGAAAGTTATTGAAACATCTTTGTTCGAGCAGATCAAAGCAGTGTATATGGCTTTTAAACTTGCTATATGGGAATCGTATAAAGTATAAAGGCAAGAGTCGATAGTTTCTCTTTTCTTAGAGGAAGCTCAATTTGTGAAAACCTTTTATTCCTCAAAATAGTATTTTCAGCCATTCACTTCGGCACATAAAGGAAAATCGACTATAGAAGGCATTGCTATCGTATAGCATTTTATTTCTAAGAAATCATACACACTCTTTCATGTTCATTTTTATTTCCTTACAATAGTCTAGAGGTCTATGAGAGGTAAAAAGCAATACTAGGCCCACTTTGCCAGTCCAGTTCCCCCACCAGTTACAATACCAATACCACAATACCTCTTTTAGCGATAAAATAGTTGAGTCGTTTATTTACCAAGTACACTTAAATAATATAATTTGAACTGACTTTGTGTAGTTGTTCTACACAATTGTTTCATTTACTTCTAGGAAGATAATTAATTAAGAAAAAAAATTACAGTTCACCCATTAACAACTTTCACTTACCCTCCCCCCCCCCATACTTACGTCCCTGAATTTTGAGTAGATTAGTGGACTCGTTTTCAAGTTATCCCTATTTTGTAATTTTCGAGAAAAAAAAAATCAAAGATCTGAAAAGGCGAAAATTTAGAGATTTTTTAGATTTTAATTATGATGAGAAAATGATTAGAATTTAGAACTCCAATAACATTTCTAGAGAAGAAGATCTCGAGGCCATCTTCTTTTCAGAAGCCTAGAAGGATTATTAGGTAATGAAGGAGAAGCCAGGTTAGAAACAAGTGGATTTGGGCGGTTGAGAAGTTTATTATGGAAGGAACGGTATCTGGTTCTGGCCAAATCGGCAACATATGGAATATTGAGGTCCTGATGGATGACTTGATTTGTGACAAAGTAAGGAGCATTAAGGATTTTACGAAGGAATTTGGACTGTAAGGATTGGATTCTGAAGGAATTTGATGGTTTAGTGGAGCCCCAAAGCTCAACTCCGTATGTCCAGATAGGCCTTATAATAGTCATGTAGATCAGTCTTTTGTAATGGATTGGCAATGTAGACAGTTTGTCTAGTAAATGTTGCAATAGTCTGAATCTACGAGCAGTTTCTTGTCTTTTTAGTCTTGTATAAGGATTCCATGTCAGTCGTTTGTCGAGATGTTGTCCTAAGTAACGGATCTGTTCGACAGGAATAAGTGGGGTATTATTAAAGGATATTGTAGGGAAAGAGGTCATGGGTTTACATCGAAGAGTAAATGTGATTTGGTGGGATTTATTAAATTTAGAAATAAAACATTTTTATTAGTTATAACAAAAGCATCCATACAGTCTCAACCTCTTTATTATTTTTACACTCCTACGTTTCAGCCATTCCGGCCATTTAAAATTACATTTGATTCATTACAAAATAAATTTCAAAAGCACTATAAAAAATGTACGTTCTTATTCACACTTTATTTTATACAAATCATACGTACGGCTCCATACTCCAGGAGCTGAAGTTTTAATAAGTTCCTCTAAAGCAGCGTTAGGAAAGTTCAAAATCAAGCCTTACGTATAATCACTGGCGGTGTGAAATCGACTCCCATCACAACTATGGAACTCCAAGCAGGTCTCGAACCACTGCATGGTAGGAGGGAGAAATCTGCTCTGTGTCTATTTGAAAAGCTTATGCGACGTGAGGATCACTGGTTGGATTATTGTAAAGCGATCGAACGACTGAGGTCCCATTGCACTTTTCTTTCAAAAGCTGAGGAAATTCTTCACAAGATAGGCCTACCAACTGAGGAAAGGCTGAATACAAGCATCACGAACATGCCTAAGAACGATTCCTCTGAAGTTACGGGCGATTCAAACTGGCATGTGGTCAGATCAAGAAAGATTGTCCTGAACCCGAGCTTAAAGTTGCTGCACTAAAAACAATTTTCGAGCTATACCTCATAGAGGCTACACGTTTATACCGATGGGTCTACGTCCGGTATTAACAAGGGATCAGGGGTATACTCAATCAACTTTCAACTGCCATTTCCCGTTGGAGCTGGATGTGATGATTATGATGCAGAAATGCGAATCTTCAGCGACTCCCAAGCCGTAATACAAAAATTAACAACACCAGGTGCCGCAGGGTCACCTACGGAAGAAAAGTGCAGAAACATGGCTGCTATCATGAAGAAAAAAGGAAGGGCTATAGCTCTGCAGTGGATACCAGGCCATGTTGGCATAGATAGTAATGAGCAAGCTGACAAGTTGGCTAAGCTCGGTTGTGCAGAGAACCAGCCTGTTTTCGCCTAGTAACATGATGTGCTCCAAAAACACCTCCATCAAATTGGCATCGTAGATTCTCCGAAAAGTCTTCTATGCAACATAGGAGACATGGATGGAGATCATCTTTAAACGTGTATTGGCCTAGAAGATATTCAGCAGAATGCGGACCAACTAAGAGGAAAAGTTCTTATTTTTTATTTATTTGTTGATATTTACAACTGTATAAAAAATACAACCAGTAAATTGATCATAATGACATAATGATATGATACAGGATGTAGAGAAACTACCCAGTAGTAGAACTCTAAAAACAGTTTACAATATAAGGTCACGAGGC
>NW_027104938.1:283684-298480 GCF_000696795.3 Halyomorpha halys | reverse complement strand
CGGGCTAGATCGGTTACATTAGGAACATTTAGGTCTTTATGGATGGTTTTATTAGTAACAAAATAAGGAGCATTGAGGATTTTACGAAGGATTTTCGATTTTTAAAAAAATTAGTTCTGACGATTTCGATTAAACTCAGTATATCAATACACAATTGGATGTTGTTGATCAATACGCAGACACTGAAATCGCTTGACAGGGCATGAATGACAAGTGTCTAAAGTATTTTCAATTTTGTTTACTTGAAAAAAATAAACAGTTCTCATTGTTGGCAATTATAAAAAATGGTTAAATACAAAATATAAAATAATTTCATAAATAACTAAAGGAAAAATCTACATGGGTTTGAATCGGACGACCGCCCAAACTCTCCCAGTGCGTCAGTCTACGACTGACATTGTTTGTTTGTTTGTTTGTTTGGTTGGTTGTTTAGTGGCACCAAACTTCATTGGTCATCAACGCCGTTTATATTTTATTTAATTTTGCTAATATTCGTTAAATTTTATTTATTTTTTGATTTGATTATTTTATTTTTGTTAATTTAATTTTTATTTTATTTTATTTTATTTTATTTATTTTTTTCTTCTTCCGATCAAGCTATATTTTTGTCAGTAAATTTTGTGATTTCAAAAACTGAAACACCAATTCATTATTGCCTTATCATCGTCTCCAATGGTTTTTGAGATATCTTGGCTTAGTCCCAAGCTATTGAGGTGTGGTGTAAAAGATGGACATCGTTGGAAAACATGGCTTATTGTTAAATTGTTATTGCAATACTGGCAGTTCGGAGGCGTTTCTTTTGATATAAGATAGGAGTGGGTGACATGACAAAAACATGTAGAGAATCTACCCACTGATAAAACTCCAATAACATTTCTAGAGGAGAAGATCTTGAGGCCATCTTCTTTTCAGACGCCTAGGAGGATTATTAGGTAATGAAAAAGCCAGGTTAGAAACAAATGGATTTAGGTGGTTCAGAAGTTTATTATGGAAGGAACGGTATCAGGTTCTGGCCAAATCGGCAACATATGGAACGTTGAGGTCCTGATGGATGACTTGATTTGTGACAAAGTAAGGAGCATTAAGGATTTTACGGAGGATTTTGGACTGTAAGGATTGGATTCTGGAAGAATTTGATGGTTTAAAGGAGCCAAAAGCTCAACTCCCTATGTCCAGATAGGCCTTATAATAGTCATGTAGATCAGTCTTTTGTAGTGGATTGGCAATTTAGACCGTTTGTCTGGTAAATGTTGCAATAGTCTCATTATAATTTAATTCTAAAAACATTGCTTATCACATTATTGCAGGCCATTATGCCTTTGTCAATTTTTAGCATTACCATTTACCTATAAAATATCTTAAATAAGGAAATAATATGTACTAATAAATTAATTTTCGTCATAATGTGATAAATTACCTATTATTTTCATAGCTACATTTATTACAATAATTATTACATAAAATTATAGTAAAGAGAAGTATTGTTATCTTCAATAATAAATAAATGGCTGTTTTGAAATATACAAGGATTAATTGATTGATTTAATTTCAAAGTAAGTACGCAAGTGAAAGTTGTTTAATGCGTGTAGCAGTTTTCTAAATAGTGTTGTTAATTTTTCGTAATTACAAACTTGATGATCTTTATTTAGGATATTAAAATAGTGATCTAAATAAAATATAAAATAAAATGCTAATCTCCTAATTAAATTAGCTACAATTCACTAGAGGGAGCGTTATTTTTCGTTAGGAAGGTGGACTTTTTTTTTTTTAGAGCAACTCCCTTTGCCTAAAAAGGGTGTCAAAAGGACAAAAATTAAAGGGCTTCAAGGTTGACAGAGCTTCCCCCCGGGTTAGGCCAATCCTGTAATCTGCTCAGTCAGGCCTCGGTTCATTGGTGAAGAGGTCATCCATGGTCTGATGGCCTCGTCTGCGCCGGTACCGAGGAAGTCTTCTATCCAACGGTTGGGAGAGCAAGAAGTTGAAGGAGGCAGAAGTAAATGTCAGTGATAGAATCTTTAATAATACTGTATCCTTCGAGGACAAGAGAGAAATACTTTATTTATCTATGCTGCCTAAATACATTAGGTTTCTATCTTACACAGCATACTTATCAATCCGTAATCGGACATATATAAATTACATATACATGGTATAATCAGAAAAAAAAAGAGATACAATAATAGGATATAATATTCAATTTTTCCCCCCCTATAGTTTCCTTTTACAATCCATTTCGGTCTGTACAACAAATACAAATGTTTCATTCATTCCTATTTTTCTTTCTCATTTCTGCTCCTCCAATTTCACCATTTCACAATTTTTCAATTCACCCGATCAACAAATTCGATCTCCGGAATTCACCCTCCTAGATCCTCTCCAGTGACCCGCTAAACAAATTTAATAATAGACGGTAATGTGAGATCAGACCATCATTCATAGTAGATCAGTTTACCAAAAACAAACAAATAGATACATCTTACGAGAATAAGACTAACACATAGATTAAAAGGAAAATATAATAAAAAACCGGTTACAGAAAACACTTGAATGGATAACTAAGTTTAAAAAAAAAACACAAAATAAATATTAAAATCAGTATATTAAAATGGTTGGTATACTTGTAGATTGTACATAACCATAATCTGAACTTAAATCGAGAAGTTTTCTATCAAAAGTTAATAATATCGACTTTTGGCAAATAATTATTTTAAAAAAATATTATAAGAGCGTTTCATGATGTAAATTATTTGTTGATTTGTAACGCCTGTTTTACCTGGAAAAATTAACATTTTGGAAGAAGATAGTAAGTAGGCTTTATGAAGTAGATTGTAGGAAGTGGATTTTCTTCTTGGATAATACCATCTTCAAAACTCCTCAAGACGTAGAAACGTTTGTTCATATCTTTTTTTAGAGCAAGTTGGATCCGACTTGCTTGCTCTCATACACGAAAACATAGTCCGGTTCTTGAGCAGTAATAACACCAAAAGATCTCTTATCGGAAAGGTTACACGCATTAAAAATGTTGGATTTAATTTTCTACAGACTGCATCTGGTAGCCATCTTTTTTAAGAAAAAAAAATCAAAAAATCCAACATATTCTTTTAATTAAGGAGAGGTATAAGGGAGTGGTCGGGGGGGGGTGTATTGGATGAATTAGTAAATTGTTATATGGCTTTGAAAAAAAACTGTATTTGAAGTTAATTGTATTTAGTTTATTGATAATTATTGTTTGAAGAATGGAAAATGTTAATATATTGTAGTGTATGCATGTCCTATTATTGATTTATGGCTAAGCTGTGTGTTATAGCAACATTATGTATTTGGGGAGCATGGCAAAGAAGGAATCAGTTATCACCAAAAACTTCAATTCATGTTTTACGATCGAATATCGTTTTATCTTCTAAAATGAACGAAAGTTTGTTTGTGGATGCCTCCTCAAGAAATTTTTGAAAAGGGAAGAAAAGGAAATCGGAAATGTTGCCGTCTAGTGTGGAAGCTGAGAACATTTGTAGCCATATTGTACAGGTGAAGAAAGAATCATCACATTTTAAGAAGGCCACTTTCTATAGATAGACATGAGTGAGTTGAACTTCACTACACTCAACACGCAAGCGAGGCAGCGGCGGCCTATTACAGCACTCACTAGACGGTCCTAACTTCCAATTTATTACAAAAGACTGATTTACATGACAATTATAAGGCCTATCTGCACATACAGCATTGAGCTTTGGGGCTCCACTAAACCTTCGAATTCCTCTCGTATCCAATCCTTACAATCCAAAATCCTTCGTAAAATCCTAAATGCTCCCTACTTTGTCACAAAATAAAATCATCTACAAAGACCTTAATGTTCCTTTTGTAACCGATCTAGCCAGAACCAGATATCAATCCTTCCATTACAAACTCCCTAACCACTCAAACCCATTAGTTTCTAATCTTGCTTCCTCTTTTATTTCGGATAATCCTTCGAAGCTTTTGGAAAGAAGTTGGCCTCGAGACCTTATATTGCAAAAATGTTTTTAGAGTGCTACCATTGGGTAGTTTCTCTACATGCTTGTACCATACCATTATGATTTCCTTAAATTTACTTGATGTGCTTATGTTGTAAATATCAATAAATAAATTTAAAAAACTTTATTTTTCTCTCTTATCAAAAATTATTATTTTTATCTTCTTAATTCATTATATTTTTTTTAATTATAAGGTTGTACCTAGTTAGGGGTTTCCTTTGTAGGAGACTATACCCCCCTTAATCAACTGTTAATAATAAAATAATGTGACTGTTGAACCATCTAAGGCCCACATCTGGATTTAAAAAAAAAATCATTAGAAGTTGTGTTGTTATTTAAATATTAATATCACTTACAAAATATGTACAAATTCATTACTACACTTACCACAAACTAACACAATGTAAACACTATTTAAATGCTTCAAAAATTAATCTAAACAAATAATTTACGTCAATATTTGATGAATTGAACTGGTTTCAGCTTAAAATTATATGCTTAGAAGCCATTGTTCCAAGTTACGATACACTGCCATATTAACTCAGGAGAAATATATGACATTAATTAATAAACTCAAGATTCATTATCTTTATGGCACTGATCGTGTGTTTCACATGCAAATAGAACGCTTTCTGAGTAAACTTTGCGAATATGGTTTAGCGGGGGGAGGGGAGGGGGCTTCACACTTCCTACAGTATTAGTGAAAATTAATGAGGCCCAACTTGATGGAAATTAAATTTCAGTCTTATCATTATAAAACGTTCCTCATCGTTACCTAATAGTGACAAAAAGTTAATCATTCCTTTGTCGCTAATTTCCTTCTGTTTAAAGCAATGTGTAAAAAACAGAACAAAATAATAAAGAAAGTGTATATATAATTAAAATAGTAATTAGTTTAATTACTTCAAAAACATTTTTTTGAGGTTAATAACTTCCAGTTGAATCCAATTTGTATTAAATTATCATAATATGGTACAACATTTCGGGACCACTGTCCCATATTCATGTACTTTAAACCTATAACAATAATAAACCATCATAACAACAATCTTCATTCTTATGTATAACAATGGATTGGATTGTAATTGGGAATGGGTAGCTTATTGGTAAGGCAATGTGCTACTTACTCCAAGGACACGTGTTCGAATTCGCCTCTTGCAGATACTTAGTTACCGTGAGTCAGCCTTGTTGTTATGATAATTTTATTATTGTTGTAGGTTTAAAGTACATGAAATCCTTAACGCTTCTTACTTTGTCACAAATCAAGTCATCCATCATGACCTCAATGTTCCATATGTTGCCGATTTTGCCAAAACCAGATACTATTCCTTCCATGGAAAACTTCCCAACCACCCAAATCCACTTGTTTCTAACCTGGCTTCTCCTTCATTACCTAATAATCCTCCTAGGCGTCTGAAAGGAAGATGGTCTCGGGATCTTCTCCTCTAGATGGGTAGATTCTCCACATGTTTGTATCATGTCACTATCTCACCTACAGCAAATTTACTTGTTGTATATATGTTATACAGTTGTAAATAACAATAAATAAATGATTAAAAAAAACTTTGAATTTTCACCGTAAATCATATTAGAAAGAAGTGATAATGAGTAGAGCGACTCTGAACAAGTTCAATCACTGGAGAAGTTGTTTAAATATAGATCCTTCATCGTTGCAAGTCATCAACTTCTTTCATGTCCTCGCATCAATCAAACTGTCACCAGTAGGTACATCTAAAATCGATATAACGATACCCCTCTCCAAAGGGTCTTCCTTACGCCTAATTGTTTTCCACTATCCACAAAGACAGGTACCCGATCCTTAGAATTTCAACAGGCGCGAGGATCGATACACGTCAACTTTGGGGCCGTTAATTCAGCCCGCCTCATCTCACGTCCATTTAAACAAACTTTTCCTTATAATGAAAATATTTATGGACGCGAATATTTTTTTTAGTTGAAATTAACGGCCTAAGTTGGGCTATAAAAGGTCGTTGAAGTCAAAGGCTCCATCACGTGACTTAGTGCCCCTTCATCGCGTCTAAAGCCCTTAGGATTTAGTGCTTTATGAAACTTTTAATAATACCTAGTAATTATTAAAGGTTACTTAACGATTTAAGAGGGAGCGTAGTTAACAGGCACGATCTAGATGTGGGGATGTACTTATGATCTAATTCTAAGCGTTGTTCTTTTTGTTAACAGATGTGTTTGCTGAGATATCAGTAATCTGAAGAAATAAGTAAAAAACAGTAGTAATAAATAATATAGGTGCCTCTACACAATTGCCAAACTTAGGCAAATTCTCGCATGCGTGTATATGAGTTATTTGGAAAGGTTGGTATAAGTTGGCTTAGATTTTTTTATTTAATGATATTTACACAAAATAAGTATAAAATTATTAATATTTATATTTTATTTTATACCAGATCGGCCTGGTGGGCCTTACATGGTTGATATAACCGTTATATTATATATATATATATATATATTTTTTTTTAACAGTTGATTATGAGGGGGTATAGTCAAATTACACCCCTAACTACAAACAATGTTATTATTAAAAGAAAAAAAATAATAAAACAAATAGATAAGAATAATGCTTCTTAATAAAAGAGGAAAGTAAAATTAATAACAAAAAATAGTAATATTGGTACACTTAAATAAAACAAACAATTGTCTTATAATAGTAAAAAGAAACAAGTTAATTTGAAAAAGGGACGAGATAAGAAAATAGAGAAAAAAAATAATGAATAAATAAAATGAGTAATAATAAAAAGTAAAATAAAGGTAGTGGGACTATGAATTAATTTTATATTTAATAAAATTTATAAAAGAATGTCCTGCAGCAGTCTGGGCTTCAGTCTTCGGGTTGAGGTTGGGTTTCCCAGGTTGTAGGTCACTTCAGGAGTGGAACTTCATGAACCGTTTTTTGATATAATCCTCCCTTGACTCCATTTGTAATTCGCGATGCAATTGGCTATTTCTTATGAGCCAAGGAATATTAACTGCGATTCTTAGGACTTTATTTTGAAAATATTGTAGTTTTTCCTTTTCGTGAAGGATGCCGTTCCCCAGACTTCACAGCCGTACATCAACAGTTGTTTCTGGTTTTAGTTTGGAATTTCTGTTAAGGATTGGATATTGCTTTGCTAATCTTGCATAAGTTTGAGTTAGTTTGATGTTGATATGGTGATTCCAGGTAAGGCGGCGATCTAGGTGAATTCCTAGGTATCTTACAGTTTCACTGTTAGGATTCCATTTCACATTTTTACTTTTGAGGATTAGATCCGGTGGACCCAGTGGGCGTCGGAGAGCAAAAACTTTTGAGTTACATTTTTCAATGTTCAAGCTAATCATCCATTTAGTGAAATATTGTTCTAGATCATTAAGGTGACTTTGCAAAGTGTTTCTAGCTATTGTAATGTCATCATGTTGAGAGAACAGCTGTATCGTCAGCGAACATAGCTATGAAGGTGTGTGTGGACTGGGCGATGTCGTGAAGATAAAAGTTGAACAAAATGGGAAAAAGGACTGAACCTTGTGGAGTACCGGCATGTATTTGTCTAAGGGTTGAATTTTTGTTATTAATTTCATAAAATTATTGAAAGCAACAAACAAAAAAATAAAATAAAATAAATCTTAATAGAGTGACAACAAGTAGGATGAAAACGAAAGAATAATAAAAATATTTGGTAATGATAATAATAGTTTGTAACACATCCTCCTACATTGCCCAACCTTTAAAAAATTAGACAATATATTTTAAAGCCACCTATATCTATATCTTACGACCTACAAAACATCCAAATATATTGAACATCGACTGTGAAATAAAATTTAGCAGACTGATGTAAGTAGTGGCATGTAAGTAGTTCTCGAAACGCAATTAATATTTGTACTTATATTTTGTTTTGGTCGATTTAAAATAATTCTGAATATTACTAAGTTTAATTCATGTATAATCTTAAATAAAATAAATTTTTATTTCTTTAAAAGTCCAACGTTTCCGCCAATTCGGCTATCCTCAAAGACAATGTATCACAAGACAGCTTTTATTATACATATGAGTTTTAACAATTTTGACAAACAACATTATTATTTTTATAATCTTTACACTTTCATTGAGACTGGTTAATTTTGTTTAAATAAATAATTCAATTTTTATCCATTTTTTGTCTAAACACATTTTATTTTTCTTATAAGTCCGACGTTTTGGCCAATACGGCCATCCTCAGGTACATCTACTCCAAAACAGCTTTTACTACATGTATGATCTTAACTATTCAAATTACTTAGCATTATTATTTATAATTTATCTTACCTTAATACAATTTTGGAAATAAAATTATTTAAACACTCAACTTCATGCAGGCTATTCTGCCCAGGTCACAACAACAATTTCTATTAAACATTAAAACATTAAGTAAACATATTCTTTTGTTAATAAGTTCTAAGTTTGATGTCAATAGCGTTAATAGATTCGTATAATCCAGTCTGTTTTATCTTTTATTTGTTGTTTTTGTAATGGAGCACTAGACTAGGTTCTGTTATAAAACTGTATCTTTAATGTATTGAAATTTGTAAGCGACATTAGAAACAGCCAATTGCATCGGGAATTACGAAGAGGCAATAGAGGATAATATCAAAAAAAGATTCTTGAAGTTCCACTCCCAGTTACCTACAGCTAAAGGTGCTGTTCCGGGTAACATACAGCAATCTAAAGGTTGAATTGGAGGGGGCTGCCATAATCTAGGCAATACTAGCGCCCCATGTGGCCAATAGTCAAAACTCACCTCCTCCAGCGCTCTCTGTGTGGCGAGGAAAACCCAGGCTGAGAGAGGGCCGCCTTGTCTTCTGGCAGAAGTCAATTCTTTTTGTTCACTTATCAGTTAGATCTATCATGAGTGAGTAGATTTACTGTCGTAGTTCCTTGCAGCAGAGGAGAGAGAGGCATAGAAATGCGGAGGGAAGAAGGAAGCACGGAGTAAGTACACCTAGCAACAGTTAACATCTACACCATCATCAACCACTTCAATTTTATATCTAAAATTTTCCATAGCCCAGTTATTCAAGATTTATTAACCCTTTTAACCATAAATGTTTCATTTCGGCCACCCCCTACACCACTTGTAGTTTATATAATAGAATTTTATTATCAATCAATCAAGTGTTATTTTTTTTTTGTTATTAACTTTACTTTTATCTTTTATTAAGAATTATTATGTTAATAATTATGTTAATTATAATTATTTTGTCTTAGTAAGGCCCACCGGGCAGATCTGGTATTAAATGAATATATGAAGACGAGTTCGTCTTTCACAAATTAATACATATATCATTACATCCTATTAGGTAATGAAACAATTTGGAAGTACGTAACGAGGGTTCATACTGTTTAGCCTAATACGGAAGGAAGGCAGGGTTGATGAATTAATTTCTTCAAGTGATCTCATATAGGATTATTATAATTTTTTTCAAGGATGTAAAATATCTCCTGAATATGCAAAAACTCAAGGGCAGTTTTGTAGAGGTCCATGCACATGCATATTCTCCTTTGGCTAATGAATCTTTTTCAGCTTAATTTAATCACTTATGTAGTAAATGAACTAAACGGAATTTGATATTGATTTTGTTTTGGTTTGAATAAAATTATAATTTAACGGTCAAACTTTTTGTTTTAGGTGGGGTTAGCACAATGCAGAGTAGAATACTTCACCTAAATTGGATCTAAAATACTACTTTAACTAACATATAGACCAGTTTAAAAAAAATAAATAAAATTAATTAACAGAAAAAAAATTAAGATTGGTATACTTTTAATTACGCGTAATTAATGTATGTTTAATATTGCGAATTTTATTATTTAGGATAATTTCGATGTTAAGAGTTACTGAAGAAACTATTTAAGTAGAAACTCTCAATCCTAAGACTTTTATTTTAACTTATTAGATCTACTTCTTACTAGGTCTCGAAATAAACACGGAAAAAACAAAATGTATTATTAGTAGTAGAAACGAGAGTAATTTTGGTCAGGAAATACATTTGACAAGTAGATAGGTTTAAGTATTTAGGTTCTATAGTAAATAGAAAAAACGAAATCGATGAGGAAATAAAAGTGAGGTTACAATTTACAAAATTATTATCCATCTATATATATAAGTTAATACTTACTCTGTTATACATATATAAGTCACTCACTCACTATATTTCATTTTCTGTCACATTGTTCAATTTGTTTTTCAGTTTTTTAGATTTGATCGAGTCTGGCACCCAGGACTGCTATACTGCTATACACTATTACATATCCGTAAATTCCTACTCCCTACATATTATCTCATTATCCGTTCTTATCTCTCAGATAGGTTATTTCGAGTAAATCACAACAGCGCTTATTCGTCCCTGCTTCCTCAGTCTGCTGGTGTACCTCAGGGTAGTATCCTTGGTCCTATCCCTTGTATTTTACTGCTGACATCCCAACCCATCCTAACACTATTCTCACCACGTATGCCGATGGCACATGCCTATTTTCAGTGAATAATGATCCTTCCACTGTATCCCAATCTCTTCAATCCCACATCACCACCCTTGAAGAATGGTGCCAAAACTGGAGGATTAAAATAATTTCCAATAAATCCCACCAAAACACATTTACCCTTCGTCGATTCCGACTATTACAACATTTACTAGGCAAACGGTCCAAACTTCCAATCCATTACAAAAGACTGATCTACATGGCTATCATAAGGCCTATCTGGACATGCGGAGTTGAGCTTTGGGGCTCCACTAAACCATCAAATTCCTCTGGAATACAATCCTTATAGTCCAAAATCCTTAATGCTCCTTACTTTGCCACAAATCAAATCATCCATCAGGACCTCAATGTCCCATATGTTGCCGATTTGGCCAGAACCAGGTACCAATCCTTCCATAATAAACTTCCCAAACACTCAAACCAACTCGTTTCTAACCTGGCTTCTCCTTCACTACCTAATAATCCTCCTAGGCGACTGAAAAGAAGATGGCCTCGAGATCTTCTTCTTTAGAAATGTTTTTGGAGTTCTATCAATGGGTAGATTCTGTACATTTTTGTATCATGTCATAATATCACTTACAGCAAATTTACTTGATGTGTATATATGTATACAGTTGTAAATAACAATAAATAAATTATTAAGAAAAAAAAAGTTTTTTAGTAACTACTTATGTCTATATAATGTCTTATATTTTACATATCTTCTTACCTACATAATACACCCTTCACTGTTAGTTTGTTAGTTTTGAAAGAGCGTTTAACAACCTGGTCATCAACGCCCGTTGATTGTTGGTTTTGGTAAGGCCTAGTTGTTCCATAGTCATAGCTTTGGTATGGTGTACTGATCCGCACCAGTGGGACTCATTTCCGTGAGATTTGAAATATTATCTAGCTAGGCAATTATAATTTTTTTAATAATAGGTCGTAACGATAGAGGAGGAAGGATGATGAAAAGCAGATAAGTAACTGTTCTGATTTTAAAAATAAGGCAAGATGAATAGATAATTACAATAATTAAAGGCTGATTATTAAGTTAGTCTGATGGATGAATTTAAAGACTCTTTCTATTACGGATTCGTTATTTCTCAACGCCATTGGAACATTTGTTGGTATCCCTAACTGGTTCAGAGTTAATGTGTAGTGATGACATTCTTCAAAAATGTGTTTGACGGTCAGATTACTGTGACATTTCGAACATTTTGGAAGGGCCTCTCCTGTTATGAGGTGGATGTGTGTCAATCGGGTACGTCCTATTCTGAGTTGGGTGATCACTACTTCTTCGCGGCGTCTACTTCGGGTTGATGCAATCCAGGACTTCACACCTTTCTTTGTAGATTTTAACTTACTGGGTGCACTTTAGTCCTACATTGCCTAGCATCTTTTATTTATACATTCCTTTAAAGGACGAGCAAGCTATCTTTCACTATAATCAATCTGCTACTGTATAATTCCATGGTTATCAATTAATTATATCGTATTATTTAATTTAATATTTTGTATAATTCCAAATTTGTTTGTATACTATTTATTTTCAATTTTATGTTTCTATAAATAACCACCCAAACCCACTAGTTTCTAACCTTACTTCCTCTTCCATTCCTGGCAATCCTCCGAGGCGCCTGAAAAGAAGATGGCCTCGAGACCTTATATTGTATACTGTTTTTAGAGTTCTACTACTGGGTAGTTTCTCTATATCCTGTATCATATCATTATGTCATTATGATCAAATTTACTAAAAAAAAAAAAATGTTTCTATAAATAATGGTTGTTATCTCTTTTTTTCTATAGCTCTGATGAAGACCTGAAACTAAGGTCGAAACATCGGCATAAATAACTTATTTTTGTTTATTTATGTTTTTCATTGCTGGCCACACTCCTCCCCTCCCCCGACCATCTTCTCTAATCAGTAATCTACGGTCATCTATCTAAACCTTATTATCCTTCCCTCTGCTCTTTATGGATGCGAAATATTCGGACCGAAAAAGGATGAATTAACCGATGAATTTAGAATTTAGGGAACCCCGTAAATATAATTCAGGTTATTGTATTGCGACGAATAAGATGTGCGTGTAAATGTCCTAGGTTGACCGAGACGTAGATGGGAGCATTTCGTTCAAACTGATTGAATAGATTTGGGTCTAGAGGGGCGTCATTGGACAGGTGTATATAAAGAACGATTTGTGGTTATTATTCTTACCCATTATATCCCATGATATCTGCGATTCCTTACTAACTAAAGATGTTTCAAGACATTTCTGGCCAAAAGAAGCCATTTTTATTTTACATATTTTTAAATATTTGGCCTTTTTTACATATTTTGTTGTAAATCACATATTTTCTGAAATATTTGTTATTTTTAACATATTTTTAGATATTCTGTCCTGAATAACATATTTCCTTAAATTATTTGTTCAATTTTAAATGTATTTTTCACAGCAACTTCATAAAATTCCAGAGAACGCAAGATACTTAAAGGTGAAATCTATCATTTATCATAAATATTGCGTGAAAATTCTGTCTTCATCTTTGAACACAAATTAAAAGCAGAGGCAATAATAAATTTTCTCACAGAATTACATTAAGAATTCCTCAGAATCAATTAAAAAGAGCAAGGGTCTTATTCCTGAGGCATTTTCCTAGAATTTGTTTGTTTACTCTTCAATCCATTTCTCTGTTTCTTTCTTTCCTCCTGAAATTCCACAGGTACCACTACTATGTATTTAGATTTGTGCTGAGCATTTGTCAAGGCAAACATTCCTATCTCCAAAATTAGCAGGCGATCCAGAATACCGAACTAGATGCAATGGAAATAGCTTCATTTAAGTATGCCCCTATAACATCAGTAGATGTTAAAAGATCTTTTAGCCGGTACAAGTCAATTCTGCGGTCAAACCGAAGAAAATGTTTGTTTGAAAATTTAAAAATGCATTTAAACTGCAATAATTTTGTAACTGACCAAGTTGAATAATTGATTTATTCCAAAGTTTTAAATATTTTTCTAAGGTTTTTTTTCCTTTTAAAAGGATTATTCTTTATTTCCATTTATAATTTGTTTATAATTCATTCTGAGTAATTATTAATCGTTTAGTTTAATTACAATTACTAATTAATGTCTTGTTATTGAACAGCTATGTTTTCTCTAAGTTCATTTTTTTGTACATATTTTAACATAATTTCTTTAAAATATTATTCATATACTATATAATAAATACATATTTAGGTAACTTTTTTTAAGTTATAAAGTTACTAATTAATTAGTAATTTATATTGTTGAATAATACAAAATTTATAAATGCATATTTTTTTAAATATTTGACAATTTATTAGCACATATTTATGTACATATTTCGGATTATTAAGCACATGAAAATCCAATTCCTAGTGATAACCAATATTTGGCTGTGATAGTGTGAATAAGGAAGGAAATTTAATATTTCATATCGTTTTTAGAATTAATTTATAGTGAATGAAATATAATTAAAATTTTTTAATTGGTAGATCCTTGAAAATGGCTGAAACGTAGGAGTATAAAGATAATAAAGAAGTGTTGAGACTATATTGGTGTTTTTGTTATAACTAATATACAAATTTGTCTCAAACAAGAATTTTCATTATATACATAAAAATACTAGTTTTTGCCATGTGTACTTTCTCGAAGGATCCTGCGTAAGGACAAACTCTGAAGCTAGGACTGGCAACGCTGGCTCGAGGAGTGGAATGCCGACAGGAATCCAGTAGGGCAGCGCTCCCAAGCGGCGACACGACCAAACTCTCTTAGGCCCTCCAGCGTCAACGGACTTTCGTCCTGGCAAATCTCAGAGCACAGGAGACCAAGGAGCAATACTGTCCTTACTGCAGGAATGAAGGTTTCTCATAACTATTGATTCTCTGGAATTTTTGCAACCGTTATGGAACATAATCACCCAAAACTATTTTATAAAAATATTACTAATAATATTCACTCTTCCCAGCCCTCTGTTGAAAATTTACAACAAATATTAGTTTTAAAAAATAGAATACCCTGTTTAAATATTAGTTTGAAGAAAATTATTATTGATTTTTGATTTTAATAATCCAAAAATTTTAGATATAGTCAAGAACAGTAGGAATAGAAAAATAATTGAATCATTACATATTACAAAAAACTTTGACAAAGCAATAAATTATAAAACAGATACAAAAACCTTAGGCACACATTATATTGATATTATAAATAAATTAGCGTTTTAATTTTAATGTGTTTTTTTTTTTTTTTTT
>NW_027104938.1:262900-275571 GCF_000696795.3 Halyomorpha halys | reverse complement strand
GGGGGAAATCTCCCGAAACGTTGCTGATGATATTAAATAAACTATTGTTTTTTAATAAGGAAGAATTAATCCTTTTAAAATTATTATTATTTTTTTAAATCAAATTTTATTCATTATTGTGTGATTATGAACATTAGGTAATAAGTAACAGTGATAAATTATCACATTTATAAAAAAAAAAAAAAATTAAATAATTTTCATATCTCTAGCTGTATATAAAAAGAATTAAAATTAAATTAAATTAAATCCGTACCGCTACAAACCTTGACCCTTCATGGGTTCAGTACTTTGTAAGGGAGTACTGTTACTAGACCAACGGTTGTGCAAGGAGGTGATTTGGTAAAAATCACGCTCGACCGTCAGAGTTTTACCCAATTTATTAGGCTGGGTGAGTCCCAGGAGGGCTCCAGAACCCTCAAGCGTTTACTCACCGCTACAATAGGGGTATTCATGATCTTTGGTTTAACATGTTAAAGCGTATTAAATGGAAAAACTCATGTTAAATCGAAAAAAATTGCCTTCTTTTACCGTGGTAAAACGAAATAACATTTAACATGGCTGAGAGTCTGTTACTTGGTCTGTTAAATGGAGAATGACGTCACACAATAGACCAGTTGAGGTCGCCGCCATATTAGTTGTTGTGACTTTCGATACAGTTGTCAATTAGCTCATCTTCATTCTCTTCTTCACAAGTTTGAAGATCAATAAGACACTCATAAGCTAAACTTTCACACAAATTCCACTTTTCACTCACTCTAGGCATGTTTTAATTAATTACTTAAATCAAAACTGAAGTAAACAATAACATGAGGGTCTGGAAGGAAGGTTATAAACATAAAGGCTTATACAACAAGTTGCTGAGAAAATCCGCTAGGGACTCTTATGCATTTAACGTTTAACATGACTTCAAATAGGGCTGCTCACAATCCTATAGTTATAACATTTAACATGGTAAAACATATAACATTTAACACAACATCATGAATACCCCTAGTGTAACACAAAATAATTTTCGAACTCAGATCCTTGGAGTTGGTAGCCACGGGCTAACCACAGTCCCGTATATAAAAAGAAAGACAAATCAAGTAATACATGATCAAAATAATAAAATAAAATATAACATAATCAATATATGTACGTACATGAAGAAATAAGGATAAAATAAAATAAGTAATAAAAAAAAGTTCATATAGTCTCAAGTTTTTTATTATTCCACTTCTATGTTTCAACCACTCCGGCCAATTTCAAGGATCTTAGTCATACAGTCAAACATTGGTTATCACATAATTGCAGGCCATGCCTTTGTCAATTATTTATTATTAGTCAATTACCTATTGCAACAATTAGTTTACATTTTCTATTTCACCAAATTACTATATCAAATAACTCAATGTAGTGTTGATAACTACTAAACAAATCTGTCCCAATAAGTAGAATATCGAACTGATTAAAAGTAAAAAAAAAAAATACACTGAAACGTAGGAAGAAGCTATGTAAGTAAAAAGAAAATAATGTTTAGCAAAATTATGATGACTGTATAAGAAATTAAACCCTATATCTTCCTATAGTAAAGGTTTTAGTTAGATATAGGATGACTTATATTGTTCCTATATGGAGTTAGTTAAGTGACGAAAATAAAATATTTAAACCATAGAAATGGTTTATTTAACCATGCTACTCAAATACATTGGGTTGCTATGATACACAGCATATAAATCAATCCATGATTAGAGATATATACAATACATATATATGCACATAAAAAATAAATAATATCTTTTACCTTTTCCTTTTACAATCAACAATCGTCTATACACTAAATACAATATATTTTAACTGGTTTTTTTCCAGTTTAACAATTTTATTCCATTTAATTGACAATTTAATTACCCCTATTTCACTCTCTCAAATTTCCCCTCTCTAGTGAGTCTACATTTAGTAAATCTGATCTAAGTTAAATTGGAGTGTTACATGCGTGTAGAGAAACTACCCATTGTGCTACCAATGACATTTTAAATTAACTGGTCTCGTGGCCATCTTCTTTTCAGGCGCCTCAGAGGGTTGTCAGGAATGGAAGAGGATGCAAGATTAGAAACTAGGGGTTTGAGTGGTTAGAGAGTTTATAATGGAAGGAGTGATATCTGGTTCGGGCTAGATCGGTTACATAGGGAACATTAAGATCTGTATGTATGATTTTATTTGTGACAAAGTAAGAAGCATTGAGGATTTTACGAAGGATTTTGGATTGTAAGGATTGGATAGGAGAGGAATTCGAAGGTTCAGTGGAGCCCCAAAGCGGTAATATTTTTTCTTATTCTTCGGAAAAAGACGGTTCTGTTGGTATACAATAACTGTGTAAACAAACGTATACTTTTTCAGCTACAAACCAAAAGTACTTAATTTTATTCATAACTTTTTTTTCTACAAAAAACAGCACGTAAAACTTCAAGTAATTCAAATGTTTATTGTGGACAAATATTCGAGATTTCCTTTTATATAATAAATAGATAACGATTACGAATTCATTTTAATATGATATGAATATTTTGTGACTTTTAATTTCAAAGTTCTCGACCTATGTTTATTTATGATGTGTATATTTAATTTTATTTGAATCTATTTTTGTTTATATTTATAAATTATTTTATTATATTTTTATTATTATTGATTTTATTATTTATTACTTTTTTTTGTTAAAATATGATTTTGTACTAACATCTCTAATACCTATTTCCCTATAGTGCGGTAGTATATATTACTTCAATTGAAGTTTTTAAAAAAAAATCAGGTAGTTCTTTTGGTTTTGCATTACGTGCAAAACTTAGTGGTACTCATTTGAAGTATATTTTAATGCTGTTTTTTTTTTTTGGTATACCATAATAAAATGTTCCCTAGAGAGTAACATGTATACAAAAGTAATGCGCTACTTAATTAAATTCATTAGCTAATTGCCAAGAGTTTTAGAACCACCAGAAATGGGTTCCATGTGAAGTATGTATCACACTCCACATGAAACCCATTTCTGGTGGTTCTAAAACTCTTCTATTTTGCAAAACTTAGCTATAGTTACTAGAAACTAACAGCTCTAGTTGCCATGGATACGAACCTTATTCATGAATGAACCATTGATAAATAAATATCGTATCCATGGCAATTTTAGCTATAAGTTTCAACTATAGCTAATTTTTTTCCTTTCTCTAAGTATGAAACTGATTTTTTAAATTATTTACAGATCTATGATGATAACGGTCGATATATTAGTAATAATTGACATATAAAAATAATTCGTAAAGTAAAAGTTATATTGATTAAAATAATAAAAAAATAGTAATTAATTTAAATAAAATAGTATGTAGAACATATATAAAAAATTATTAAATAAAAAATAAATTAATAAGGCTAAAGTTTCTAGTACAAGAGCCCAAGAGGAGAGAAAAGTCAATTATTTCAACCCAATTTTTTATTTACTTTGTAAACTAAATGTAGTTAATAGTAAAAATATATGAGTCTTCCATGTATAATCAGGGAGAATAAAAAATGGTGGCAGTTTCAAAATGTTAAAAAAAAATAATTTTTCATTCGGAGCTCTATATCTGTGAAACTAGGTACAACACTAAAAAATCTAATGAAACATTATTTAAAGAAGATTAAATTTTCTAAAATATGAGCCCTAATAGAGTTATTTACGTTCAATAATTCCTAAGGTACAGCTTTTTTTTATAGCAACATTGCTTAAAAAATGTACTGAAAAAAAATCAGTAGTATGTGAATTTATAGGAAATTTATCAGGAGCCATTAAATGTACACATGTCTGCCAGACTCAAATTTAAGCTCGTTGAATGTGTAGTTTATAATGTCTATCTTAGTATCTTAGTAGGAGTAGTAGTTATTATGATATTCTACAAAAGAAACTTACGAAATGTTGATTTATAGTTGATCGAATAAAATTATTGATTTTCGACAAAATATACTCTTTACAATCCAAAATCCTCTTTATTTACAGTCCAATGTAGTAACAATAACAACTTCTAAAAGAAATCAATTTATGAACAAATCTTTAATTTGCTTATCTGAGAACTGAACAACTTTCTCATTTCTAATACTAATTTTGAATCCACATGATAAATATAAAAATGATTTGACCCCCGTTGGTATACAGAGTTGATGTGGCTCTATCCAACCTATCGAAGGCAATATCTCCTTGGTATTTTCCGATTCCAAATTCTTAAAATCAAGAAACCTACCTATATCCTTGATCTCCTCACTCTTCGTTCATCCATCCACTCATTAAACACCAGATCCCAATCGATTGATTTATATATGCCCTCCTATAGAACCGCCCTCTTTAGCAAATCCTTCCTCATACGTGTAATCTACTTCTGGAATTCTCTTCCCATCTCCATTACAGCACTTACTAGACAAACGGTCTAAACTTCCAGCTCATTACAAAAGACTCATCTACATGACAATAATAAGGCCCATCTGGACATACGGAGTTGAGCTTTGGGGCTCCACTAAACCTTCGAATTCCTCTCGTATCCAATCTTTACAATCCAAATCCTTCGTAAAATCCTCAATGCTCCTTATTTTGTTGCTAATTAAACCATCCATAAGGACCTAAATGTTCCTTATGTAAGCGATCTAGCCCGAACCCGATATTATTCCTTCCATAATAAACTCCCTAACCACATAAACCCACTAGTTTCTAACCTTGCTTCTTCTTCCATTCCTGGCAATCCTCCGAGGCGCCTGAAAAGAAGATGGGCTCGTGACCTTATATTGTAAACTGTTTTTAGAGTTCTACTACTGGGTTCTCTACATGCTGTATCATATCATCATGTCATTATGATCTAATTTACTTGTTGTATTTTTTATACAGTTGTAAATATCAATAAATAAATAAAAAAACTACTGAAAACCCTTATATTATTAACAACAAATGGTTCCCACTGTTTGATTTCGCCCAATTCAATTGCCTTGTCTTTAATTATTGATTGGTCCATATCCTTGAAATCAACTACTAACTAGTTCAGCATTAGTTTGAAGTAGATATAAAATTAATATTCAATTGCGCTATTAAAGAAATCATTAAGAGTTCGCTCGTAGTTCGATGATCTTCGTAAATTCCTAAGAACCGCGGGAGCGTCTCAAGACTCTCTCGGTTTCCCTTTCATCTAGAGAACTCTCTCAGTCGCTCAGATAGCTTCATCGTGTTAATATAATATTTTATCAAACGATATGTATCAATATAATAATTAAATTCAATTATATTATATCGCATTGAGAGAATAAACAATAAATGAATTATAAACAAAGCCCAAACTTTGCAGTTTGATAGTGTGCATTTTTTATCAGTACGAATTAGCGTACACAATTGAAATTAGCCAAACTTAAAAATTTGGAAGATTTTTTCAAAATTTATATATTGTTATTTACAACTGTACATTATAATACATTTAGTAAATTTGATCTCAGCTGAATTGAAGTGTTAATGGCGTGTAGAGAAACTACCCATTGGTAGCACACTAATGACGGTTTACATTAGCAGGTCTCGTGGCCATCTTCTTTTCAGGTGCCTCGGAGGATTGTCAGGAATGGAAGAGGAAGCAAGGTTAGAAACTAGTGGGTTTGGGTAGTTAGGCAGTTTGTAATTTTATTTGTTACAAAGTAATGAGCATTGAGGATTTTACGAAGGATTTTGGATTGTAAGGATTGGATACGAGGTGAAGGTTTAGTGGAGCCCCAAAGCTCAATTCCGTATGTCCAGATTGGCCTTAATACAGTCATGTAGATCAGTCTTTTGTAATGAATTGGAAGTTTATACCGTTTGTCTAGTAAGTGCTGTAATAGTTGAAATCGACGTGCAGTTTCCTGTCTTTTCAGTCTAGTGTGGGGATTTCAGGTTAATCGTTTGTCCAAATGTAGTCCAAGGTAGCGGATCTGTTCGACAGGGGCAACAGTAACATTATTAAATGAAACTGTAGGGCAGTCAGTAGGTTTACGATGAAGGGTAAAGGTGATTTGATGGGATTTGTTGGAATTTATCTTAATCCTCCAGTTATGACACCATTCTTCGAGGGCTGTGATATGGGCTTCTTGTTTTTTAATCATTATTGTTTTTATAATGTCTATCACCCAACAATTGCTTTGTTTCACCTTTATACCTGGACAATTTAGACACGGAAATTTATTTACCAATCTCAAGAAAGTGTAAAGATTATATATTAATTAATACTTTATTTTAAAAATATCCTTAGGGCAGAGTTCTTGCCTTTGTGTAAGATGTCACGTTTAAATATTATGTTGATAAAATTTTAAAAAATACATCGGTGCCCACCAACTAGTAAATAACTTATAAATGACCTCCAAAAAAGGTTGAGGTATTGCTTAAGGGAATACTGTCGTCAGAAAACTATGTTAAGGCACTTTAGTTCGATTTCTCATCACCAAAAACAATATATTATTTAAACTGGATTTAGTGAATAACACAATTCTTCCTTATTAAAATACAATAATTTATTTCTTATCATCAGCAACGTTTCGGGAGATTACCCCATCTTCAGGATGCTAAAAAACAAATTCAACAAAACCATAAACATGCGCTTACAACAACACTAATATATCACATACACTCAAGAACTATTTATAAACTATTTACTTGATAACAAAAACCTATATATAACATATAATTTTCTCCTTAATTGTCATTCTTGCTAATATATAATAATATTAATGTCATTTAATGAATAAAACTTGTTACTAGTCATACATTTTAGTAGAATAATTACCTTCCGGTAGGTTCCTGAATCTTCCATTATGATAACAACCATATAGACTATAAAATAATTTTCTCCTACCTCCATTACCACAAAGATGAACAATGAAAGCTAAAATTAACAATTTTTCAAAAACCATTTCTGTTCTAAGGAAGAATTGTGTCATTCACTAAATCCAGTTTAATTCCATAAGACTCTTCCAGTAAAAATATCATTAAGTTTAGATATATCATTTATATATTAGAAAAAAGAAAATATTATACAAACGATATGTTCGAAAATAAAAAAAAAATTGTACATTCATTCAATCTAAACTTAATTCTGTTTATTAATCTTATATTAGTTGAAGGAAGTTAGTCCTCTATTCATATAATAACATGAATGGTTCGTTGAGGAAGTAAATAGTGTTTAATGGAGGTTGGGGCAGGCAGTCTCACCTTTCCGGCCCACTGAGCTCATAGAATGTTATTATCGTCCTATAGCTGCAAGTGAATACCTTATAGGTATAATATATTTATAATATATGTATAATACTATTACTTGTAATAATTATATATGACATCATATATAATCATTTTAAGCGGTAAAATCTCGCAGAATATGCCTTATAATATACTAAATAAATACCTTTCAATGCTTGATTTCGTGCCGTTTTCCAATTTTAGCTACTATTTTAATGTTGATCGACGGCTAATGCACCCTATTACGTTTCCAACAGAACACTACACCATGACCTACATATCTCTTTTGTCCTTGATCTCATACCAACCAAATTCTCAAAATTCCATATGAACCTTTTCAACCATCCTAATCCTTTGGTTCAAACCTTATCTAGTGCCACCCATCCATACAGCCCACCTAGAAGGTTGAAACGGCAGTGACCAAGAGACTTATTAAAATAAAAATGGACAATTGGAGTTCTGGCAATGGTCAGATTCTCCACTCAAGTTGAGTGTTTGCGGCTTTAGCGCACTTGCTCAGCCTCCACTGACTCACTACCAGTGATGCGGCGAGATGGATGCGCTGGTATCTTTTGAGCTCTGCTCTACCCCTCACACGTGGGGGATAGAGTGGGCTCAGGGATCCTCAGGTCGATTCTGTAAATATTGTATATATTATTTTATCATTATGTTATTTTATTTATTTATTTTTCATACAGATAGTTTGATTATGTTCATTTTGATTATTCTTTTGTTTGTATATATATTAATTTATTTATTTTTTTTATTTTTTATTTTAGTATGTATGAGATCATTAATCACTATTACCTATTGCCCACAACTGTGTGGCAGATTGTAATATCTATCAATAAATAAATTAAAAAAAAAAAATGTTGATTGATTTAACCAACTTATATCTTCTATTCCCGATTAAAATAAATGTTTCAGAGTTGGTTTTCGCCAAATCAGGGTTAGCGGGGCTGGTTGGCCGAGATGGATTGCACTCTATTTAGTGCAAGAGACCAGGAGGAGAAAACAAGGTAGTTATTTCACCCCAATTTTTTATTACTTTAATGTAAAAAATAATGATCATGAAATGAGATAAGAGATAAAGGAATTGTTTGAAAATTACTAATGGTAAATTGAAATCAACCAACAAGATTCCTAACTTGGTGACTTTCCCTAATTTCTCCAGGTAGTGGTTAACAGTTGATTATGATGTATTCAACCTTTCGTTATACCTCTTGTTGATTGATTTTGCTCTAATGTTGCCTTTAAAAGGCTGACGACAAAGTCGGAAGAACGTCCCGCCTTCTGTTCGCCTTTTAAGGTCGTATATCCAGGAATGAATTTTATAAATCTATTTCTAACTAGATCATTTATTATTCCTTTGCTATATACATTGAATATTTTTTATGCTGTCGCCTTGGCACTATTGCCTTGTCTTAATTCCCAAAGCACTACCAGACCAATGTGTACCTTTTGACCACCAGTTAAACATAGTGTGTATCACACAAAACAGTTGAAAAAATACTAACCTATGTATATAGGCCTATATAGTGAAAATTGGCATATTAACTCACAGCAGGTATATATGAACAATGTATTCTACTTATAGTACAAGAGTCCCAGAGGAGAAAAAAGGCAGTTTATCTCACCCCAATTTTTGATTACTTTAATGAAAACTATGTACAATTACTAGCCAAAATTGATGAGTCTAGATATTGATGAGTCTGAGTATAGATAGGGGGAATAAAAAATGGCGGCTGTTTCAAAGCGATAAAAAAAAAAATTCATTCGGAGCTCTATATCTTAAAAAGTAGGAGCAACACACGAAAACCTAACATAACGTCATTTTAAGAGTAGTAAATTTGCTAAAATATGAGCCCTAATAGAGTTATTTACATTAAATATTTTTCGAGATATAGCTTTTTTAAAAAGCAACATTTCAGAAAAATGTTGTATGGGACGTACTGAAAGATCAGTAGTTAGTGAATTTATTTTGAAAAATTTATATCACAAAAACAATTTGACGTACATATGTCTATTAGCACTCAAATTAAAGCTAGTTTAATGAGTTATAAAGTATTTATGATGTTTATCATCGTACGAGTAATAGTTTACATGAAATTTGCTAAAATAAATTGATTTATAGTTGTTTGCCAAATTTATATTATTTTTTTTTTAGAAGTTTTTCATAAATCAAACTTATTGTCCGAACTACTTTAAATCAAGTTCTTTTACGGAATATGATGAACACTGCTATTCCTACGAAGATAAACGTCATAAACTACTTTATAGTCCATTAAACTAGCTTTAGTTTGAGCGCTAATAGACATCTATACATCACATAGTTCCTGAGATATAGATTTCTCAAAATAAATAAGCTAACTACTAATCTTTCAGTAGATTTTTAACAAATTTTGCTTTTTAAAAAGCTATATCTCGATAACTATTGGACATAAATAGCTCTTTTAAGGCTAATATTTTGGCAAATTTTCTCTTCTTTAAATAATGTTCTCTTAGATTTTTTAGTGTTGTTGGTAGTTTTTATGATATAGAGCTCTGAATGAAAAATTAATGTTTTTTTTAGGTTTTGAAACAGCCGCCATTTTTTATTCCCCTACCTATACTTGACAGACTCATCAATTTTGGCTATTAATTACACATAGTTTTCATTAAAGTAATCAAAAATTGGGGTGAGATAACTGCCTTTTTTTCTTCTCAGCTCTTGTACTATTAGCTGCATTGGAAGTTACTTATGACTCGACCGTATAATTTGATACAATTTTATAAACACTGTGGATATAATAAAAACACTCTATTGGAGTAAAAAAGCAGTAATCGGTCGAAAAATGAATGGGCAAAGGCTTTCACTAGACAGAAATAGAAGACCTTTAGAAGACGCGTAGCTGAGGTGAACACAGCTCGGTCCATTGATTCACAAACCTCACAACCTCGGCACAGTGTTGGGTCTCCAGTCTTGGTATTTTCGTCCAATATCTCGATGACGTCCATTTGGTGGTTATTTTTTTCGTCAGTACCATTCGTGTGAGGGCTTAAAATATCTCTTCGTCAGTTTACATAATGAAACCATTTGTGATTTTCAATTTATGAATGAGCAAAAAATAACTTTTTTTTTTTGGAACTTATCTCTTTATAGCACAAGAGACGGGAGAGGAGAGGGAGGAGAGGGAGGCAGTTATTTCATCTCGATTATTGATTACTTTAATGAAAACTATTTATAACTACTAGTTAAAACGAATGAATCTACCAAGTATTGATAAGGGAAATAAAAAATTACAGATGTTTCAAAACCTTAAAAAACATTAATTTTTTACTCGCAGCACTATATCTTAAAAACTACCAACAACACTAGAAAATCTAAAAGAACGTTATTTAAAGAAAAGTAAATTTGCTGAAATATTATCTCTAAAAGAGCTATTTACGTCCAATAGTTCTCGAGATAGAGTTTTTTAAAAATCAACATTTCATAAAAATGTACTGATAGATTAGTAGTTAGTGGATTTATTTTAAGAAATCTATATCTCAGGAACTATGTGATGTATAGATGTCTATTAGAACTCAAATTAAAGCTAGTTTAACGGACTATAAAGTAGTTTATGATCTTTACCTTTGTAAGAATAGTAGTTTTTATGATATTTGGCAAAATAAATTCACAAACTGTTAATTTCTAGTTGTTCGTATAAAATGTTGGTTTTTTGAAAAAAATATATCTCTAGATCCATAAAGACGCACATATGTCTGCCAGCAGTCAAAATAAAGGAAATTTAACTTACTATAAAGTAGTTTATGACACTTATCTTTGTATGGGTGGTAGTTTGTATGATATTCGCATATGAATATAAATTTGGCAAATGAAAATTAGTCCGAACAATATAAATTAATATATTTTAGCAAATTTCATGTAAATTATTACTCCTACGAAGATAAATATCATAAAATACTTTATACCTCATTAAACTAGCTTTAGTGCTAGCTTGAGTGCTAATAGACATCTGTACGTCAAATGGTTTTTAAGATATAGATTTTTCAAAATAAATTCATTAACTACTGATCTTTCAGTACGTCCCATACAACATTTTTATGAAATGTTGCTTTTTAAAATCTATATACTCTTCTTTAAATGATGTTCTCTTAGGTTTTCTTGTGTTGTTCTTATAGAGCTCCGAATGAAAAATTAGTTTTTTTTATCGCTTTGAAACAGCCGCCATTTTTTATTCCCCCAACCTATATTTGAGTCTACTACAAAACTATAAATTCATGAGTCTGCATTTTGACTATTAATTATACATAGTTTTCATTAAAGTAATCAAAAATTGGGGTGAGATAACTGCCGGTTTGGATTAGGGGAGCATAAAGGAGAAAATTATGAAGTTGGAAAGGTTAAGCTTCGCAACAGGCAATATTTACAATAAGAAGAACCTATCGTCTAACGCAAAAATAAGACATTACTACACGGTCATAAAACCCGTAATTTTATACGGAATAGAGGCAACAAGTCAACACTCCCTAGACAATTTCCAACCAGAAATTAAGTGACTTTGAAACCGAAATAAGAATCAGAAGACTGAGATTCTACGGGCACATGATGAGAATGGACCAAAGGAGACTAAACAAGAAACTCTTTGACAGAATCTGTGAATACAAGAGCGTGGAAGGATATGTGAAGCAAATGTGTGAGGAAACAAAAGAATTGAAAATAACAGACAAAGACTACCTGGATCGAGAACAGAACGGGAAAAAATTGAAAGAAATCAATGTACTTGCGGCAAATAAAGAAAAACGAAAGGATACTGCGTGATCGGAAGAGAGGAATCAAAGGTACGTAAAAATGATGAGATGATAATGGAAGAGAAGAAAAGAATAGATAAGAACGGGAAAGTAGTTTAGTGCGCGTTCCTGTGTAACGATAAAGGTGATTCTTTATTTGTCAATACAACAATATTTACACTTGACATATATAACAATACATTCATAATTATTATTAACATAACGTTCAGTTTTTTTAGATAACAACACACAAGTTCTTCATAATTAATTAATTGTAATTGATCATATCGCACTAGTATTCCTAAAGTGACACAACTCAAAAATCGGTGTTTTTGAGTTATGACTATGAAAGAAATTGGTAAATATATCTTTATGAATCGTCAAAACTGTATCAACCTAGCTTCAGAGCTTGTCCGCCAGAGGTCACTCTTGCTGCCTTAATGCTATTCCCCCTCCATGGGCAAGAGTGTCACATTGTCAGTTGTCTTGAATTTTGAGTTGTGTCACTTTAGAAATACTAGTGCGATATGGGTTTCTCACTAAAACAAATGTAAAATAATGAAACTTTAAATGAATTACAATTAAAAATAGATTTAAAAGAAATATACTAAAGAAATAAAAATGTTGATAATAATTTCGACAGTGGCAAACCCATTTCAAA
>NW_027104938.1:253927-261707 GCF_000696795.3 Halyomorpha halys | reverse complement strand
TACTTATCAATATAAAATATCGATATTCTATTTTTAAATTTTCTTCAATAAAACAATTATATTTTAGTTTATATTTGTTATGGTTGTCGTGGTGTTGCTTTGTTTCATGGTTATTAAGAGTTTCTTATGTATTTTGATTAGGTATGACATAAAATATATCTTGCTATGTTATCATTTTATAATTATCATTATTTTAATTCGTTAAATTTTCGATATCGATATTTTAGTTCCGATATAATATAGATATCGATATTGCTATCCGATATCGATATCAATAACGATATTTTTCTTTCGATATCCCATTCCTATTTCAAACACTCTCTTTGCAAACGTCAACTATAGTCGCTGAAGACGTTAATCTTGCCACCACAGTAGTTATATTCGCGTGGTCATGAAAGACTGTTCCGTGAAAAAAACAACAAAAAAAACAGAGTTATTATGAGACAGATAATAAAAACAACGGAGATATGGGCAATAATAAAGGTGTATTATCATTATATTACAAAAATCAACTGATTATTCATAGACGCATCCGCCGATTAACGTATTAGCTGGATCTACTTTGCATACTCGAAGAAGGTGACTGGTTAAACTGAATTACGCGGCATGCATACGAAGAGCTCTTGGAATCAGTAGGCTCTGCCATACCTAGACCATACGTGGCGCGGCATCCCTAAGTGTGCCGTCGCTCATCAAAACAACTGCCCTATTGACATTCATTGCGGCTTCAAGCGGTAAAATCAAATCTAATTCAGCTCATATCAATTAGTGTTTTATTTTAAAAGTTTTTTTTTTCCTAATCGTATTTACCCATGAATGACAGAAACTATAATTATTGGTACGCTTGAAATAATACATTACTAATACACTTCAATGGTCGCTGGAGCGAATGTGTTTTACAAAATGGCATCAGTCGTATCTGAAGACATAAAATTGTTTTTCAGGGATAATGGCGTGAACTTTGCGCACCTCATTGTAATCTAGCTTGACTTATTGGTAAGATAATGTTTCCACTTAGCTTAGAAGTTGGGACCACTATCGTCTTTTACATTGGGTACAAGCTTGAACAAATTGATCGTTTCACTCTACCATGATGCAGTCATTCATCCATGCTGCCCAAATACATGGGGTTGCTACATTACATAGCATACTAATCAATCCGTGATCGGACATATATAAATTACATGTTATAACATGATATAATAAAGTATAAAGGAAACTTTTTTTTTCTTTTTTCTCAGTTTTCCTTTCCAATCAATTCTACACACTAAATAAAAATATATCAATTTATTCCTTTTTTTCTTTCCCTTTCTTGTCCCTTCTGTTTTACAATTTTTGTTTCATTTTATCAACAAATTCACTCTCCCGAATTCCCTCTCTCAGATCCTCCTGGGATCTTTTGAGCTCTGCTCTACCCCTCACACGTGGGGGATAGAATGGGCTCAGGGATCCTCAGGTCGATTGTGTAAATAATAGGGGTATTCATGATCTTTGGTTTAACATGTTAAATGGAAAAACTCATGTTAAATCGAAAAAAATTGCCTTCTTTTACCGTGGTAAAACGAAATAACATTTAACATGGCTGAGAGTCTGTTACTTGGTCTGTTAAATGAAGAATGACGTCACACAATAGACCAGTTGAGATCGCCGCCATTTTTTTTGTTGTGACAGCTCAGTTCTTTCGTGTGTTTGTGGTATTCATATCCCTGTTATTAAACCAGAATGGATAATTTTAATGATACATTTGAGAAAAAAAAAACAATGTAATTTCATTCTACTATCTGAAAATTTGTAAACGCTCGCCAGATAAAAATCTCACTATATGAACCATGTAATTATTCTTAGGGGACATATGTCCCAGAATAAAGTTATTTTTTCATTTCATTTCATAAGCTAAACTATCACACAAATTCCACTTTTCACTCACTCTAGGCATGTTGTAATTAATTACTTAAATCAAAACTGAAGTAAACAATAACATGAGGGTCTGGAAGGAAGGTTATAAACATAAAGGCTTATACAACAAGTTGCTGAGAAAATCCGCTAGGGGCTCTTATGCATTTAACGTTTAACATGACTTCAAATAGGGCTGCTCACAATCTTATAGTTATAACATTTAACATGGTAAAACATTTAACATTTAACACAACATCATGAATACCCCTATTGTATATTAGAGTGTAAATGTGACTAGAGACTATATTATTTTATTTATTTATTTTTCATACACATAGTTTGATTATGTTCATTTTGTTTATTCTTCTGTTTGAATATATTTTAAGAGAGTTTTTTTTTTTTTTTTTTTCACTCATTTATTTATTTTATTTTATTTTAGTATGTATGAGATCATTCATCACTATTACTTATTGCCCACAACTATGTGGCAGATTGTAATATCTATCAATAAATAAAAAACTATAAAAAAAAAAAAATAATAAAACTGTAGCTATGAATGAACCATTGATAACTAAAAATTGTATCCATGAATATTTAGCCATAGTTCTATTGATAATAATTTTTGCCCAACCCTGCGCTAACGCAATCGCTCATTGCGCCTGGGAAAACGCAGAGCCTTGTCTACGCTGAGGGGTGACTCTGCGTATTTTTCTCAATTCGTCTTACTTCATCGCCTTTTTTGGTAGACCATGTTGGGAAAGAGTGGGACAATAGGTCTTCATGGGACAATGGATTAAACTGACTTAACTCTTTTCTTCTCTGGTTTTGTTTTTGTTGTAATTTTTTGTTTACTTCATAAAATCCGATCTTTGAGCTGAGTGGTGTTCGCTAGAGGTTGAGATGGGTCCACTTTTAGTATAGAACTATTGAAAAGATAAATATCCCCTCGAAGGTAACAATGAAACAAATACGTAGATTTCTATAAAAAATTGTACAAATAAAAAAAATTATAAATAATAAGATGGTTGGGAGTGCGGTCAAAGTGAAAAACAAATAAGTTGGTGCAACCTATATAATTGTGCCAACGTTTCAGCTAGAGTTTTTAGCCTTCTTCAGGGCTAAGAACAGAACAAGATAACAACCACAGTAAGTAAAGAATATAAAAAAGAATGTATAAACAGAATAACATATAATTGTTGTGATGAGAGAAGCGGGAAATAAAATGTATACATAGGTAATTGAAAAAGTAGGTAAAATAACATAATTAAGGAAATGAAATAAAAATTAAGTTATATAATGCAAAGAAGTATGAACATATTAGTTATTAATAATTTAAAAATTGAAATATGGAAAGATAAAAAAAAGAAAATATATGTAACAATAATAATTAATAATAATATACGATAAGAAATGAATAGTAAAAAAAAATTTCAAAATGTTGGCACAATTAAATAGGTTAAATCAACTTATTTATGTTTCACTTTGACCGCACCCCCAACCATCTTCTCGTACGTCATCCACGGTCAACTATCTCTCATAATTATAAATAATAATAATAAAAAAAATCATGTATACACATTAGCACATAATTTAAAAAAATGTATAATGTGACTATTTATATTGTTTTATGATCTGATTATTTATATTAAAAAGTTTCAAAAAAACAATTTACTTTACTAGTTTCAACGAATGCTATGTATGAGGCAAACCAATTACGTAGGGTAGTACAACATTTTTAATAAAGTTTTTTTCTCTCTTCTCTCATAAAGAGCATCTCTTGATCAGAGTTAACGATCTGGTTTTATAAAGTCACAGTTACTAACTATATATTTTGTTTTATCATTATTTATTTCGATATCTATTTCCTTACTATAGATTATCAACGTAGTTGAATTTAGTTTTACAGTTTCTTAGTCCTTACCCAAAGGTGATTTGATGGGATTTGTTGGCATTTATCTTAATCCTCCAATTACGATACCATTCTTCGAGGATTGTGATATGTGATTGAAAAGTTTGGGATAAAATTAATGGGTTATTATTAACTGCGAGCACACGTGTCATCGGCATACGTGGTGAGGATAGTGTTAGGATCGGTTGGAATGTCAACTGTATAGACGGTGTAGGGGATGGGACCAAGGATACTACCTTGAGGAATCATTAAATAGTAAGTTTATTATTATTATTATTAATTTTTTAACATTTTCATTTTGTATAACTGATGTTTCTTTGCTATAAATTTTATTATTAAGTAAAGTAAAGTAAAAGTACATACATATAAAAACTTAGAATATGCATTTTGTACTAACGTTTTCAACTCTATAAAATAAAGCACAATCCAATCTTTAAGGTACTTTTTAGTTCAACCCTTCATGTGCTTTAGCGATACAGATTTTAATTTAATTTTTTTTTAGTTCATGGAGAGTCTACAAAAAATTTACCATTAAACGATAACAGATCCATAAATAGCATAATATATCTTTTTTTACAATTAGACAATTTAGACCTCTATAAGTATGACCCAAATAAATAAGACAACTGGTATTTTAAATCTGTTGATTTGGAGTCCCTTGAGATCCCACTTATCTAGGTTAAACTGAATATCATACCACCTTAAACGTACTTAACTCTATTTCTAAAAAAAAAATTAAAAAACGCAAAGTTATCTATAGAAAGTAAACTATTAGTTTTTTTCTCTTTATTTAATGTATATGAGAGGAGAAATAGATTTTAGACATTTCTGACTGCAATTAAAATTGCAGAATATAAAAAAAAAAGTCCAAAATATGGTGCAAAGCAATTCACATTTATGCTATGATACATTTAAATAACTGTTATATATTTTTTACAATATCCTAAAGGAGCAAATAATATCCCAAGGACAGATCATAGTGTGGGAAGGAGATCAGAGTTCAAGTGCTGTTGAGTGAGGTCAGTACGACATAGACTATACACTATCTGCATTGCATCACTAAATACCATCAGGCCGCCAACAACTCTCTTAGCCTTTTCATTTGCTCACCGAGGCAACTATTTAGTTCGGAATAACTTAATAATAAATTTTAAAAAAAATTTAAAGTTGCTTCTTTTTGCAAAGACTGATCCTATACAAATTAATAATAAGAATAAAAGCTTGGAGAACCCAAAGGTACAGTTAATCGATCTCTACGTACCGCCCAAACCCAAATCGACCAGTCTTGATGCAATCCTCCCACCTACGCTTCGGTCTACTCCTTGAACGTTTACCCTATAGTTGAATGTTTGTTAAGGTTTAAGGGATCCATTTGTTACTATGCCATAAGGCTTAGTAACAAACCTTACCCATAAAATCATTAGGTAATAACCAGAATTATATTAGCCCATCTTATTTGTTGCAATGCTAAAAGCTGAATTATATTTGACCATCTTATTCACTGAAATACTATAACCTGAATTATATTAGCCCATATTATTTCTTGCAATGCTATAACCTGAATAATATTAGCCCATCTTATTCGCGGAAATGCTATAACCTGAATTATATTCGACCATCTTATTTATTGCAATGCTAAAAGCTGAATTATATTTGACCATCTTATTCACTGAAATGCTATAACCTGAATTATATTAGCCCATATTATTTGCTGCAATGCTATAACCTGAATTATATTAGCCCATCTTATTCACTGAAATGCTATGACGTGAATTATATTAGCCCATCTTATTCGCCGCAACGCTATCTGAATTTTATTAGGCCATCTTGTTCGCCGCAATGCTAAAACTTGAATTATATTTGACCATCTTATTTGCGGAAATGCTATAACCTGAATTATATAATCCCATCTTATTCGCAGAAATGCTGTAACCTGAATTATGTTAGCGCATCTTATTCGCGGAAATGCTATAACATGAATTAAATTTGCCCATATTATTCGTTGAAATGCTATAACCTGAATTATATTAGCTCATTTTATTCGCCGCAATGCTATAACCTGAATTATATTAGCTCATTTTATTTGTTGCAATGCTATAACCTGAATTATATTTGCCCCTCTTATTCACCGCAAAGGTATAACTTGAATTATTTTAGCCCATCTTATTCGCCGCAATGGTATAACCCGAATTATATTTGCACATATTATTCGTCGAAAAGCTATAACCTGAATTATATTAGCCCACCTTATTCGCCGCAATGGTATAACCCGAATTATATTAGCCCACCTTATTCGCCGCAATGGTATAACCCGAATTATATTAGCCCATCTTATTCGCCGCAATGGTATAACCCGAATTATATTAGCCCATCTTATTCGCAGAAATGCTATAACATGAATCATATTTGCTCATATTATTCGTCGAAATGCTATAACCTGAATTATATTTGCCCTTCTTATTCGTCACAAAGGTATAACCTGAATTTTATTAGCCCATCTTATTCGCCGCAATAGTATAACCCGAATTAAATTAGCCCATCTTATTCGCTGGAATTATATTAACTGGAAACAGTTAAGAAATTTAGTTCCCCATAAAAATTGGAACTAATTTAGCTATTTAGCGGTAGCTAAAAGTCAATTGCTAAATTTTAGGGGAAATAATTCTTTGACTCTATTAGTAGTTTCTCTAACATATTAGGGTCCCTTTATCACTGCATAATATTAACTTACGTCAAATTTATTAAATATATAATTATATGTATAATTGCAGTTATGAATTTCAATAAAGATGATAAAAAAAAAAATTTGGAATAATTTATGTGATGATTTATAATATAATTAATTTATAATTACGCAATACATGGTTAAAACAGGACATTAGAACAATAGTGTGAGATTTTACAGAGAAGTTTTCAGTTAGTAAAACTACCGTTGCAGACTACGCCTCGGAGATCCACACAGCAGAAGACCTGAGAAATGAGTTCCGCATGTAGTCACGCATTAAAAAATATGATGGGGTATTTGTATAAAAAGAACCAGGTCTGCGAGAATACCGTTTTTTCGACACTTGATCCACATCTTGAAAGAAAAAATGTACCTGGTGAAAAAAATTTAGAAACAAAAGAAAAAAAAATTTTTTTTCCAGGATTCTCATGACTCTGTAATTGTTACAATCCTGTGGGCATGCCAGAATACTAGGACTGAAGCAGGCTAAGAAAAAAAAACAACGAAATAACAATCATAAAGAATGATTGGATACGAGAGGAATTCGAAGGTTTAGTGGAGCCCCAAAGCTCAAATCCGTATGTCCAGATGGGCCTTATTATTGTCATGTAGATCAGTATTTTATAATGAGTTGGAAGTTTAGACCGTTTGTCTAGTAAGTAGTCGGAATCTGCGTGCAGTTTCCTGTCTTTTCCAGGTTAGTTCAGGTTAGTCGTTTGTCAAGGTGTAGTCCAAGATAACGAATCTGTTCTACAGGGGTAAGAGCCATATTATTAAACTATATTGTAGGCCAGTCGGCAGGTTTTCGACGAAGAGTAAAAGTGATTTGGTTGGATTCCTTGGGATTTATTATTACCCAACATTTTTCGAGGGTTGTAATATGGAAATGGAGGTTGGGATGCAATCAAAGGGTTATCATTAACTGTGAGCACACATGTGTCATCAGCATACGTCGTAAGGATGTCAGCTGTAAAGACAGTGTAGACATAAAAATATAAAGTAGCAATAGACTACCAATTTGGAATTATACATAACAATGAATTGAAAATAAAAAATAGATAATAACCATGTACCAGTGATGCGGCGAGAGAGATGCGCTGGGATCTCTTGAGCTCTGCTCTACACGTGGGGGATAGAGTGGGCTCAGGGATCCTCAGGTCGATTGTGTAAATATTGTATATATTATTTTAACATTATGTTATTTTATTTATTTATTTTTCATACAGATAGTTTGATTATGTTCATTTTGT
>NW_027104938.1:251626-253007 GCF_000696795.3 Halyomorpha halys | reverse complement strand
ATGGTTTGGTGGAGCCCCAGAGCTCAATACCATATGTCCAAATTGGTCTGATTATTAATTGTGTTCATTAAATCTATATACAAGTATAGCATTGCAGGGTCAGCTTATATTAAAACAAATAGTTTAATAGACTTTATTTTATGTTGTTTATTAAATAATTATGATATAATAAAATTGGTCGTATACTGCGTAGCCGATCTAGGTCAGCGGCTGTAGTCGCGCTACCATCTCAGGGGAACCTTCGGTCAAAATAATTTATGGGAGCGGTGTATCGATCGACGCAGACCAGAGGGGGGCCACGGGGGTAGAAGCACTCCCAAACGCCAGCACAAGCTCTCCCAAACTCGTGGAATCTCTGCCCTGCTAGGAGCGGGGTGGGGAGTGGACCTGCGCGCGCAGCCGATCCGTTGCAAGCCCTGCACCGCACCAGAGTTGTTTACAGTGACCCAGGCGTCTCTCGTTCTCAGTGCAAGTGTCCTTCCTGACTCTTCTTTCATAGGCCAGGGGGCCTCCGGTCTTGGGATCTACGCCAGCACAAGGAGCAAAGGTGAGCCCCTATTGTGTCTTCCGAGTCAGGTGTACTTCGTGTACCCTCTTTACCTCTCTTGTACTCAGGTGACGCCTTCCCCCACTTGCGGTGCCCTTTAAACCTTAAAGTTCTACCTACGCGCCAACACTATAACAGGGTGCATTCCTTACTTAAACACTCTCTAAACTGCACTTCTTATTCATTCTAACTATATTAAATAAAACTAAACAATAGAATATCTCAAACTATTTCAATAATAAACATATTAACGCGCATTAAAAGATGGTATCACCGCTGTAAAACTATGATAAGGTCACGTCATATGGACTGATAATAACCAGTAATGAATTTCAGTGCATCTCATTCCTTCACATACCTTCAAACAATAACTATATATACTTATTCGCATAGTTCCTTAAAAAAAAAAAATTGTTAGTTAAAAAAATAAAAACAGAATTTTGAAACATATCATCAATCCTATGTAAAAAAGGCGTTAATGAATATTGTAAAAAATACTCAATAAAAAAAAATTTCAATTCGTCCTTTTATTAATTTTTTTCTGACTATATCACCTCTATTTGACACATATTTAGATATTAATAACAGTTTACTAAATAACTGTATTCAGTTTAAAAAATACCTCTTATAAATTATTCCTTCTAACAATAACTATATATACTTATTCGCATAGTTCCTTAAAAAAAAAAAAATTGCTAGTTGAAAAAATTCAATAAAAACAGTATTTTGAAACATATCGTCAATCCTATGTAAAAAGGGCGTTAATGAATATTGTAAAAAATTCAATTTGTCCTTTTTAATTTTCTCTGACTATATCACCTCTATTTGACACAT
>NW_027104938.1:248058-251131 GCF_000696795.3 Halyomorpha halys | reverse complement strand
TGCTAGTTAAAAAAATTGAATAAAAACAGAATTTTGAAACATATCGTCAATCCTATGTAAAAAGGGCGTTAATGAATATTGTAAAAAATAATCAATAAAAATTTCAATTCGTCCTTTTTAATTTTCTCTGACTATATCACCACTACATAACAACTGTATTCAGTTTAGAAATTACCTCTTATAAATTATTCCTATAAACTTTAATAATGTATTGTTACCTAGTTGTTTAATTCCTTAAATTTATAAATCTGAAACCTATAAGTTGATGTTCTGTAAAAAGGCCGATTCTAGTGATTTTTACAAACTTTACCTGGTATGAAAATGTCTTATTTGATAAAAAGCTTACAAATATTTATATATTTCGCAAGATCTGGAATATTTCTAATTAGTATCTTGGACTATTATAGTAAAAAATATCCCACAAATAAAAAAAAAAAAAGAAAATTTGTTGAAATAACCCTTTTTACAGTACATTAAAATTTACTAAATAACAGTCAGTCAATTTAAGAGGTACCTCATATAAATTATTATGTTACACATTCATAATATATTATAGCTTATTTTTATAATTCTTTATTAAACTGTATTACGTTTTGCTGCATCGAAATAAAATTTATAAGTTAGAAACCTATAAGTTGATGTTCTGTACGAATGCCAAATCTAGTGATTTTTAGAAAAGAATTTTATATACTTCATCTTATTATTAAGATGAAAATCATACAAATAGTTAGATATTTTTCGAAATCTGAAATATTTCTAATTAGTATCTATGACTATCCTTGTAAAAAATATACAAAAAAAAAAGACAAATTTGTTAAAATGCGATAAGCAATATTTGTCACGTATCTATGCACGTATCTATGTCTCTCAAATTAAAATTTACTAAACAACAGTAATTAGTTTAAGAGGCCTCACTTATAAATTATTCCTTTAAAAATTCATTTTATATTTTTTATTATAATGAAAAACATAAAAATAGTTATATATTTATCAAAACCAGGAATATTCCTAGTTTTGTATAGTGTATTATATTACTATTCTATTAAAAAATATTCAATAAATAAATAGACAAATTTGTTGAAATGACACTAGTTTATGAGGCACCACTTATAAATTATTCCTTTATAAATTCATAATACATTTTTTATTAAGATGAAAAGCATACAAATATTTATGTATTCTTAAAATCTGAAATATTACTAATTAGTATCCATGACTATTCTTGTAAAAAATATCCTCTCCTCCTCCCCCCCCCCCAAAAAAAAGACTATTTCACATGTAGTTATGTCTCTCAAATTAAAATTTACTACATAACAGTTAATCAGTTTAAAAGGTATCTCATATAAATTATTGTATTACACATTCATAAAATATTGTAGCTTATTTTTATGATTCTTTAAACGTAAAATAGCTTTCTGCATAAAAATAAAATTTATAAATTTGAAACCTACCGTTAATGTCATGTAAGAAGGCCGAATCTATTGGTATTCAGATTCGAATTTTACACACTATACCTGGTTTGAAAATGTTTTATTAAGATGAAAACCAAAAAAAAAAGTTATATATTTTGGAAAATTTATTCCTAATTAGTATCAAAATCTATTCTAGTAATAAATATAAAAAAAAGAAGATAAATTTGTTGAAATTAGCCTTTTTACACTACATTGGCAAGACTTATGTCTCTTATAATAAAATTTATTAAATTGCAGTAGTCAGTTTAAAATTCACCTTATATAAATTATTTCTTTAAACTTTTATAATATATTGTAAATTATTTGTATAATATTTTAAAAGTAAAATAAGTTGTAATATAAAAATAAAATTCAGAATTTCCAAACCTACCGTTAATGTTCTTTAAAAAGCCAGAACCTTGTGATTTTGACTATTCTAGTAAAAAATATAACACAAAAAAATCGTCAAATTTGTTTGAATGACCCTTTTACAATAAAAGGGCGATATACGACTATTTTACACTTAGTTATCTCTTAAATTAGAAATTTATATGTATAATCCCACCAGATCACCTTTACTGTCCGTTGTAAACCTCTACCCTCCTGTCCTACAGTTTCATTTTTAAATACTCCACTAAAGCCTGTTGAACAGATTTGATACTCAGGACTCCATCTTGACAAGAGACTTACTTGGAATCCACACACAAGACTGAAACGACAAGAAACTGCTCGTAGATTTCGATTGCTACAACACCTACTTGACAAACGCTCTAAACTCCCCATTGACTATAGAAAATTATTATACAATATGATAATCAGACCAATTTGGACATATGGAATTGAGCTCTGGGGCTCCACCAAACCATAAAATTCCTCCCGCATCCAAAATCTTTGATGCTCCTTATTACGTTACAAATAAACTCATTCACAAAGACCTTAACATCCCATTCGTTGCAGATTTGTCCCAAAACATATATGCGTCTTTTCATTCCAAACTCCTTACCCATCCTAAGTCATTAGTTCTTAATCTCTCATCCTTACCAATTCCTAATAATCCTCCGAGGCGTCTGAAAAGAAGATGACCATAGAACCTTCTAATTTAAATTAATGCTTGACCACCAATGGGTGGTTCCTTCCCAAGATTTTCCTTCCCAAGAAGATAATTGAAGAATAAATTATAAACCACATAATGCGAATTTTTAATTGAGCAATTTCGAAAAATTATACAATTTTTATTTAATTTACAAATTTCATAATTCATAATATTATAGTTGATTTTATTGAAATATATACAAATTTACACAATAAGTAGTTTTATAAATAAATAAAAAAGTATTTTGTTCGAAATTTCATTTTTTTTTTTATTGTTACTTTTCAAATTTTTGCTTCAAGCCTAAATTTTGACAACAGAGGAATACGAATACGTAGATAAAATATTGTTTATTTGCTAAAGTTTAGTTCTTGCAGAATGTAGGTACGAATTTGTATTTATTTTATTTTAATTTTAATTTAATTTTCTTGAAAATGATATATTTTGTCATTTAATAAGTTTTATTCTATTATATTTGTTGTATCTTAGTTTCTATTTTTCTTTATGCATATCAAAGATGTGTCTTATTTAT
>NW_027104938.1:246856-247868 GCF_000696795.3 Halyomorpha halys | reverse complement strand
TGGAATTTAAAAAAAAAATTAAGAGTAATTAGTAAAAGTGGCCGTTAAAAAAGATAAATAATTAATGAGATAATACTTAGATACGTTTCTTTTCTTATACTCATAATTTTTGCTAACGAATACATAATATAATTCATAAGCTATTACATCTGCCTTTTCAATTAACTTTAATCCCATCTTAGCAGTGTAATGTTTTTAATTAAATGGTTTTTTTATACTTTACAATAATCATATTGCCGTATATCATATTAGGAGACCCTAATTGCCCTCTAGGCAATTGCTAGATTTCGAAAAGAATTTAATACAATTAAATGTATGATATCAATTAATATATTTAGTTATTTATGTAATTAGATGTAGTGAATGAAAGTAATCTTCCTTATTATATTTCTCTTTACTTATTACATCAAATAACGACGTTTCGGCGCTGTCACCCCATCATCAGGTGATAATGGTTTTGGAAGAAGACCGTATGACTTTCATTTAATACATCTAATTACTTTAATGAAACTCATCTAGTAGAACCTATAGCATTAATTAGATATTTAAACATCAGATTAATAATTTAATAAATTGCTTATTATATAATATCTACTTTATAACGGTAAATAACCATATATAATATATAATATAATAGAACTAACTTCAGCACAATTCCACTAAACAATCAAAACATAAAAATGATGGCCTATTAAAGTTTGGTAAATGCTTTTGTAGCAGTGAAGCAAAGTTGATATTAGTTTTTAGCACCTCAAGAAATCTTTAAATATGATTTTTCTAATAAATCAGAAAATTAACTTTTTTAAGACAAAAGTTTTGTCTTAATTGGCCTTTGATTTCTTTTTGAAAAATCAAAAAACATAGCAATAACTTAAACACGATTCAACCAATCAACAGGATTTTTTAGATTTTTTTAAACTATTTATTTAATGTAATTTACAACTGTACAAAATAATACAATAGGTAAATATGTAGTATGTTTCATATACACTTGAAAATCTTGGGAAGGAAC
>NW_027104938.1:244412-245511 GCF_000696795.3 Halyomorpha halys | reverse complement strand
ATTGAATAGTACAAAATTTTAATTGATTGATATTCGTGGAATTGTATGGTAGTAAATTGCTAATAGCAAATGATTAATTTTTTCTAAAAACAATTTGTTGACCTACTTGACTTCAAGCCTCATTACTTTTTTTTTTTTTTTTTCGGCCAAGACTCACATTGGAGTCCTATATTGCCTAACCATGGTTGGGGGTTATTAAAAAGTTCTTCATTTTGTGGGACTGTCACTCAATGAAAAAAGTCAACGTCCCAGGCCGGATTCGAACCGGCACCGCCAATAGACATCAAATTGGTAAGACTGTGTCTTAACTACTGAGCTATGGGCGGCCCCCATTATATTTTTAATTTTTTAGATAATAAAAAAAATTATTTAATAGAAAAAGTAATATTATCTACAAATTCTTTATAAAGGGACGAATGATTGACATATATTAACCATGAAAAAATGTATGCTTTCTGAGCTACGCGCCAAAAATGATTAATTTTGTAAATAATGTTTTTTACCAGAGATATCGGAATTGCCTATTAACTTTTCTGGAAAATCCTGAACATTTATCAAAAAATCCCATCAAAATCGGATGAACGGAATTACAGCGCATAAAATACTATAAAACAGTCATTGGTTTTTATATATTAGATAATGTATCCTTTACCAACCATGTGTCCGACATTATAGTAAACGTTAACCTAAATATATAATTAAAGCTATGAAACGTACTTAAAGTATTAAACAAGGACTGATCAACATGACAATAATAAGGCCAATCTGGACATACGGAGTTGAGCTTTGGGGCTCCACTAAACCTTCGAATTCCTCTCGTATCCAATCCTTATAATCCAAATTCCTTCGTAAAATCCTCAATGCTCCTTATTTTGTTACTAATAAAACCAACCATAAAGACCTATATGTATCATTCCTTCCATTATAAACTCCCTAACCACCTAAACCCACTAGTTTCTAACCTTGCTTCCTCTTCCATTCCTGGCAATCCTCCGAGGCGCCTGAAAGAAGATGGCCTCGTGACCTTATATTGTAAAATGTAATTAGAATTCTAATACTATCTAAAATAAAATGTTTTTAGAGTTCTACTACTGAGTAG
>NW_027104938.1:240430-242312 GCF_000696795.3 Halyomorpha halys | reverse complement strand
TATCAGTGGGTAGATTCTCCACATGTTTTTATCATGTCACTATGTCACCTACAGCAAATTTACTTGTTGTATATATGTGTATACAGTTGTAAATAAAAATAAATAAATTTCATGGAATATATACTGAAAAATCAATAGTTAGTGAATTTATTGTGAGCAGTCTTTATTTTAATAACAATAAAACGTACATATATCTATTAGTACTCAAATTAAAGCTACTTGTTTCTTTTTACTATTAGAGGGCAATTTTGTGTTTTATTTAAGTGTACCAATATCATTATTTTTTGTTATTAATTTTAGTTTCCTCTTTTATTAAGAAGGATTATTCTTATCTATTTATTTTTCTTCTTCTTTTAATAATAACATTGTATATAGTTAGGGGTGTTGTTTGTACGAGACTATACCCCCCATAATCAACTGTTAAAAAAAATAAATATAATATAACGGTTATATCAACCATGTAAGGCCTACCAGGCCGATCTGGTATAAAATAAAATGTAAAAAATTAAAGCTAGTTTAATGTGCTATAAAGTAGTATATGATGTGTATCTCCGCAATAGCGTTTATGATATTTGACAAAATAAATTGATTTATAGTTGTTTAGACAAAATTTCATGTGCAAAATTTATATCATAAAAACTTCTACCCATACAAAGATACGCGTCATAAACTACGTTATAGTAAGTTAAATTACTTTTATTTCGAGTGCCGGCAGACATATGTACGTCTAATGGTTCCAGAGATATATTTTTTCAAAAATCAAAGTTTTAACCAAACAACTAGAAATTAACATTTTCTGAATTTATTTTGTAAAATATGATAAATCCTACGAAGCTAGATGTTATGAACTACTTTATAGTAAGTACATTTAACTAGCTTTAATTTGAGTGCTGCCAGATATCTTTTCATCTTATGGTTCCTGAGATATGGATTCTTCAAAATAAATTCACTAACCCCTGACTAAACTTTAAATGATGTTCTCTTAGGTTTTCTAGTGTTGTTGGTAGTTTTAAAGATATAGAATTCCAAAGGGAAAGTTAGATTTGTTTTAATGCTTTGAAACAGCCAGCATTTTGATTCTCCCCTAACTATATTTGGCAGACTCATCAATTTTGACTAGTAATTATACATAGTTTTCATTAAAGTAATCACAAATAAAGTTGAAATAACTGACTTGTTTCTCCTCTTGGGCTCTGATACTGTTACTACCATACTTTAAGTTGAAATCAATCTTCGTTCATCCCGGAACAAATATTTTAATATTATTCACTGTAGAAATAATGGCCGTACTTAATTTCTAAACGAGACTTTCAGTCGATAGATTGACTCCAATTTAAAAATTTTCAAAAAAATACTTGTATTAATATTCCTTGATGCAAATTTTTACATTTTGCTTATGCAAATATGAAACTGAAATTCAAATTCTACGCAAATTAACTGTTTATTCAATGTTAAATTTTTATAGCACTAATATTTTAAGACTAAGAATGATTTGATGGAATTCAACTTGTCAATTGAAATATAGTTTGATTGAAAAAATAAAATTATTTAATAACTGTTGTAACATAAAAAACTTGAATAAGACGGCCGAAACGTAAAAAAAAACGTACTGCGCATGCTTTCCTTAACAGTAAAATATGTTAAAACGATTTTTTATTTATACTCTTTTCATCATTCACCATTCTAATGAGATTTTATGTACTTTTTTTGTTTCATTTATTTATTTATTTTTCATTCTTATTTTATGTTATTTTAATATGAATGTGATCATCCATCACTTTATGTGCTAAAAAATCCAAAATATGTGCTAATAAATTATCAAATATTTAAAAAAATATATAAATAATATGTATTTATAAATTTTGTAGTATTCAACAATATA
>NW_027104938.1:231263-240150 GCF_000696795.3 Halyomorpha halys | reverse complement strand
CAAAATTATTGCAGATTAAATGCATTTTTAAATTTTCAAATAAAAATCTTCGTCGGTTTGACCGCAGAATGGACTTGTACCGGCTAAAAGATCTTTCAACATCTACTGATGTTATTGGAGCATACTTAAATGAAGCTATTTCCATTGCATCTAGTTCGGTGTTCTGCATCACCTGGGCGGCTGTGTCATCATTTGTTATAATAAGGAATAAGACCATTGCTCTTTTTAATTGATTCTGAGAAATTCTCGATGTAATTCTGTGTGAAAATTTATTATTGCCACTGCTTTTAATTTGTGTTCAAAGATGAAGATTTAAAATTTGTACGCACTATTTATGATAATTGATAAATTTCACTTTTAAGTTTCTTGCGTTCTCTTGAATTTTACGTTGTTGCTGCAAAATATGTATTTACAATTGACCAAATAATTTGAGGAAATACGTGATTCAGGACAAAATACCTAAAAATACGTTAAAAATAACAAATATTTCAGAAAATATGTGGTTTACAACAGAATATGTGAAGAAGGCCAAATATTTAAAAATATGCAAAATAAAAATGGCTTCTTTTGGCCAGAAATGTCTTGAAACATCTTTAGTTAGTAAGGAATCGGAGATATCATAGTTAGGTAAAAATATGTGAAAACATAAAAATCCTATCCCTAGTCTTCACTATTACCTATTGCTTACAACGGTGTGGCAGATTGTAATATCTATCAATAAATAAAGTTTTTTGAATAAAAAAAAAGCTTCTAATGAGGATAAAAATGGAGTCGTGACAGTTTAACACGTAACTTCGGGTTTGAGGCCCAGGTATGAAATAAAAATTAATCATCTGCAATCAAGGAAACTGCTGATATGATTTCGCAACTCCAAACCATTAATCATATATAAAATATTTTCGACAGATAGCCGTCAAATCATCGACTGAGGTTATTAATCCGTTCTAGTATTGAGCCTTTGAAATATATGACTCGATAATATATATAGCAATTATGAAAGAAGGTGGATACTGATAGATGGAGAGCACACAAGACCTGGTCCCACGTGATGTAAGCAAGAAAGTGCGCTATTATCTTCCTAGAGGTCAGCTCACTCATTCCCCTTGACTGGAATCTCTCTTTCCTTTGCCTTTTTCCTTTATTTTTTTCTTTTCCTTTCTTTATATTTTTTATTTTATTTTCAAGCTTTTGAATCGTTGCAATATATCCCACTACGATCTCCCACTTTCCTCTTCCTGTTTTGGTTTAGATGACCGTTATATATTTGTATTCGTGTATTATTATTAAGACGGAAAGATCGTTTTTTTTTCTTCTTATGATGTACATGTTTCATTTATAGCTCATTATAACCTTAAAATACCAAAGGTAGTAAAAGGTAAGACACAACACGAATTACTTTCTTTTTTCACAGTAATGCACATACTAATTCACTTTTTATTTCTGTTTTAGAGGGTTCGGAAAAAAAAAAAAGAATTATTGCTCATACTTAACATTTTAAGCACAATTGGTTCCATTAGGGATTCAATATACCTTTAATATGACACTTAGCATTTAGATTCAGTAATATTTTGGCGCATTAAGATTTAAAAGATGCAATAAATAATAACCTTTTACTATTCAATTAGATTATGTTCATTTTATTTACTTTTCTCTTTATAAACACTTCTGTATATATTTTATTTATTTATATATATTTTGTTTTATTTATTTTTATGTAATACCAGATCGGCGGATGGTGGGCCTTACGTGGTTGATATAACAGTTATAGTTTTCTTTAACAGTTAATTATAGGGGTAGAGTCCCGTACAAAAGACACCCCTAACTAGATACGTTAGATAATTTTTTATTTATATATTTGTTTGAGAGTGGTTTAGCTTATTTAAAAACAATTTTGATCCTTTTTCTCAACTTTATTCTTTTTAAACTTCCAACTTTCATTTTCAAGGATACCTACAAACAGCTCCTTTTAATTATTCTTATAACAATTTCCTTCACTTACATACTGATTTTTTTTGGTCTTACCTACTATTTATATATATGCATACATATATAGTATACATACTTGTACTATTTAAGGATTTGAACATTTTATTTTATTTTTTTTTTTTTTATTATTTATTATTCTGTTTGGAGTTTGCAAAGGTAAATGATAGAAAGAAAAGTGGTTAGTAAAAGTTTTAAATTTAGGATAAGAATTATATAGAAAAAATTGTAAGTAGGACTCTATTTTTAAAAAAAAGCAAAGAATTTTGTAATGTTATTATGATAGTATTTTAATTGATTAATTTATTTAGAAATGGGACAAAGGCAATTAGCCGGCAATTTTAAAAATTTTAAAGGAAAAAATAAAAATAAAATAGAGGTAAGACCAAAAAAAATCAGTATGTAAGTGAAGGAAATTGTTATAAAAATAATTAAAAGGAGCTGTTTGTAGGTATCCTTGAAAATGACCTAAGTGGTCGAAAAGTGGTTGGAAGTTTAAAAAGAATAAAGTTGAGAAAAAGGATCAAAATTGTTTTTAAAAAGATACGTTATGATTTTTTTTAAAATTTTGATAAAACAAATAAATACAAATAATAATTTTCAATCATTGCAGTCCAAAATTCTTCGTAAAATCCTCAATGCTCCTTAGTTTGTCACAAATAAAATCATACATAAAGACTTAATGTTCCATATGTAACTGATCTAGCCCTAACCAGATATCAGTCCTTCCATTATAAACTCCCTTACCACCCAAACCAAAGGTAATGTCTAGTTCCTCATAGTTATAAAGTGCAATAAATAAAAAATAATAATAATTCTTGATAAGAGATAAAAGTAAAGTTTGTAACAAAAATAACAACATCCGTGGACTTAACAAAACACGCAATTGCCCTCTAATGGAAAAAAAAGTTAATTTGAAAAAAACACGAAGAGAAAATAAATAAAATAGATATTGTGAGAATCATAGAATTGATAAATATAGAATTTATTACAGGATGTCCTGCAGCAGCCTGGGCTCAGTCTTCGGGTTGAGGTTGGGTTTATTATCAATAAGTAGAAAACTAAAATATACTATCCACCATGATAAACCTTGTTTTTCTTAGTTAGCGTAGATTAATTAAGATTTATAAAAAACACCCAACATTATTTAACATTTTATTTTTTTTTTTATATAATTTATTATTTATTTGTAACGAAGCACTGTTTCCAGAGCAACGGTTATGCAAGGAGGTGTTTGGTCTGAATCACGCTAGACCGCCAGAGTTTAGCGAATAAAAATTAACATTTACTGTTTTAATTTTTGTGTTTCTATGAATAATGGTGATTATTTATTTTTGTTTTTTAGCCCTGATAAAGACCTAAAATTCAGGTCGAAACGTCTGCATGAATAAATAATTTTTTTTTAATTTTCTTACCGCATTATTTCTACACACATTAGTTTACGGTTAACTATTAACACTTCATTAAAAATAGTTGTGTAAATTCATATAGTTGAATTTTTTTTACACTATTTTTCTTAATACTTTCTTTAATCCGGACACCACTCTGTAGCATTTAGTTCGGTTTACGGAGATTATATATTCATTTATAAGACATAAAATTCAGTACTAGAACAGTTGAAAATAATATAATATAATTAAGCTTCTATTTAATACTTTCGATTAATATTCAGATAATGCGCTTATCCATACTTGACCATAATTTTCTTTTACCGATTGTATTTCTGGTATTTCGGCCGGAGATGCAACCATCATAATTTGCGAGCATTGCTTCCTAACGGATTCCATACAAGGCTTGTCTACGAGAAACTAGCGGCTTGCCCTTATATGTATCGGATATTTCCTGTTTATTTCTTATGATATACTTATATTTAATTTATTAATTTACTAGCTCTAATAAAATAAATCTTCTAATATAAACATATAATCAATTACTTTTGATAAATTGTATCTTCTTCGCTGGGAGAAATGTGCCTACAGAGGCGATACATGCTGGACTTGACTCAGCAAGTCTCCCGTGAGACACGATAATAATATTAATTAAAATTATAATCATTATTTTAAATATACTGAGTAAGAAGTTCTTCATCTGACTTAATTAGAGTTAGAACAGACACCTGTCCTCATTAACTAAAACCTGGTTCGGTACGCACATCGCAAAACCTTCCTCTACTAACCCACATACTTCCTCAAGTTTTGTGTTGATTGGTGGACTAGAGTTGAATTTATTTTTAATTCAATAAAATTATTGATAGATATTATAATCTGCCATACTGTTGTGGGCAATTGATAATAGTGATCAGTGATCACATTCATACTAAAATAAAATAACATAAAAAAAAAAATAATAATAATAGTAAGTAAAATCTCTCTTAAAATATATAAAAATAGAAGGATAAAGAAAATAAACATAATCAAACTATTTGCATGAAAAAATAAATAAACTAAATAAAATAATAATTAAAATAAAATAATCTCTATTCACATTTACAGTCTTATATAAATATTTATACAATCGACCTAAGGATCCCTGAGCACACTCTATCCTCCACGTGTGAGAGGGAGTTCAGAGCTCTCTGAGATCCCAGCGCATTCCTCTCGCCGCATCACTGGTATTAGTACAAGAGCCCAAGAGGAGAAAAAAGGCAGTTATCTCACCCCAATTTTTTATTACTTTAATGAAAAGTATGGATAATTACTAGTCAAAATTGATGAGTCTGCCAAGTATAGGTAGGGGGAATAAGAAATGGCGGCTGTTTCAAAGCGATAAAAAAAACTAGTTTTTCATTCCCAGCTCTATATTTTAAAAAATTACCAACAACACTAGAAAATCTAAGAGAACATTATTTAAAGAAGAGTAAATTTGCTAAAATATGAGTCCTAATAGAGTTATTCACGTTAAATAGTTTTCGAGATCTAGCTTTTTAAAGTTAGTAGTAGTTAGTGAATTTATTTTGAAAAATTTATATCTCAAAAACCATTTGACGTACAGATGTCTATTTGCACTCAAATTATAGCTAGTTTAATGAGCTGTAAAGTAGTTTATGATGTTTATCTTTGTAGGAGTAATAGTTTACATGAAAGTTGCTAAAATAAATTGATTTATAGTTATTCGGACAAATTTTCATTTGCCAAATTTATATTCATATGTGAATATCATAAAAACTACTACCCCTACGAACATAAGTGTAATAAACTACTTTATAGTTAGTTAAATTTTCTATATTTTGAGTGTTGGCAGATATATGTGCGTTTTATGGGTCTAGAGATATATTTTTTCAAAAACCCAACATTTTATACGAACAACAAAAAATTAAGAGTTTGTGAATTTATTTTGTTAAATATGATAAATGCTACGAAGATAGATGTTATGAAGTACTTTATTTATTATTATATTAGTACATTTAACTAGTTTTAATTTGAGTGCTGGCAGATATCATTTCATCTTATGGTTCCTGAGATATGGATTCCTCAAAATAAATTCTCTAACCCCTGACTCAACTTTAAATCCCCCTACCTATACTTGGCAGACTCATCAATTTTGACTAGTAATTATACATAGTTTTTATTGAAGTAATAAAAAATTGGGTTTTTTTCTTCCCGGGTCTTGTACTATATTGAGCCAGCGGGGGCTGAGCAAGTGCGCTAAAGCCCCAAACTCTCAACTTGAGTGGAGAATCTGACCATTGCCAGAACTCCAATTGTCCATTTTTTATTTTACAATAAGTTTCTTGGCCACTGCCGTTTCAACCTTCGAGGTAGATTGTAGGGATGGGTTGAAGTAGATAAGGATTGAACCAAATAGGATACTTAGAAAGGTTTATATGGAATTTTGAGAATTTAGTTGTAGTGGTGTAGTATTGAAATTAACGCTTTTTTTCGAAAAAAATAATGTCTATAGACAGGGGAAAGCGTAAATTATATACCATTATTTTTCACCTTTCTGTTGCTATAAAAATTTCTATTTTAGGGTTTTTCGAGATGCTTATAACAAATTTAAATTTTACATTCTAGAAAATACAACAGTTTAACGAAAGATAACGCCGCCGAAATACTAACGGGGAAGATCGGCTTTAGTTCGAATTGAAAGTCTAAATTTTTTTTTTTTTTAAATGCACTAAATTAAAGGTATTTTAAATTGTGAAGAAGATGGTCAGGGGTGTGGTAAAAAAAAAAATAATAACAATAGTTGACTACTAATTATTTTCCGAAGTTTCGGCCCACTTTGTAGAGCTTCAATAGCTCTCATTATTCATCTTTTGTAGTTTATTCTATTATGTCAAAATATTTTTAGTTGTTTTTTGTATCTTTTTAGCCCTGATGAAGCTCTATAAAGTAGGTCAACTATTTTTGTTTCTTGTGACCGCTACCCTGACCATCTTCTTCATAATTTGAATTAATACGGTCAATTATTTATATATTTAATAAAGGTTTAGAGGAAGAATTTCTGAAAATTCGGCATTTAAGCTCTGTTAGAAGCAATATATTAAATATGATATTTGGTTACTTCAGTTCTACTAAACAGTAGCAAATTGCTGCATTTCTAATATGAAATTTAATTGCAAGGCAAAACACTGCATTTTAAGATCTTAATATTAGGACAATTAATATTCACTGAATTTTGGACAGTTTTAAAGTAAAGAACAAGTTTCCTTATTACAGTAATGTAAAAATTTGGAAATATATTTCTTTTTAAAGATACTTACTCCTTACTAAGCACACTATCTCCATGCCGCCTGGGTTCGAGGCGTTGGCCTAGGTGTAGGTAGAATGGATAACATTAAGAAGGATCTTGTCAATTCGGATTTTTTTTTTATTTATTTAATTATTTATTTATTGTAATTTACAACTGTACAAAATAATACAATAAGTAAATATGTAGTATGTTTCATATACACTTGAAAATCTTGGGAAGGAACCACCCATTGGTGGTACTTCAAACATTAATTTAAACTAGAAGGTCTCGTGGCCATCTTCTTTTCAGACGCCTCGGAGGATTATCAGGGATTGTTAGATTGTTAGATAAAGGATGAAAGATTAAGAATTAATGGGTTAGGATGGTTAAGGAGTTTGGAATAAAAAGACGCATATCTGGTTTGGGTCAAATCTGCAACGAATGGGATGTTAAGGTCTTTATGAATGAGTTTATTTGTGACGTAATAAGGAGCATCAAGGATTTTACGTAGGATTTTGGATTGTAAGGATTGGATGCGGGAAGAATTTGATGGTTTGGTGGAGCCCCAGAGCTCAATTCCATATGTCCAAATTGGTCTGATTATTGTAGTGTATACTAATTTTTTGTAGAGAATGGGAAGTTTAGAGCGTTTGTCAAGTAAGTGTTGTAGCAATCGGAATCTACGAGCAGTTTCTTGTCGTTTCAGTATTGTGTCTGGATTCCAAGTTAGTCTCTTGTCAAGATGGAGTCCTAAGTATCGAATCTGTTCAACAGGCGTTTATTCGGATTTAAGCGGATAAGTCGCATAATTATTTACTTATGCATTCATTAAAATTCATTTCATTTACTATTTATTTTAATTCAATTTTTAAAAAAATGTATATAGAAGCAATGATTCGATTTTAAATACCTTTGAATTAAGGTTTCTGTATCCAATGAATTTTACAAAAAATTATTTTTTTCACAAATACCTAAACTATCTTCCACTTAGCTATATGTGGAATATGTAGTAAGGGGAAGTATTGTGATCGTGAAAAATTTCGAATTTGAGTTTTCGTACAAAATTTGTTGGAGTTTGCTTAATATTTAATAAAAAAAAATATTCGAAATAGTAAATACAATAATTCAATGCTACATAAGTTGTATACGTCCACTTTAGAGAGATGAATTTTAGAGAGCCTTTGTTGTATGTTGGCGAAATGAGAGTTAGGAATAGAGAAGTGGATCGTCACATCCTAACAACCAACTTGTCGCGTCATGAGTTGAGTTTCAACTTCAACTTACAGCCCTTGTTTTCTTCGAAACTTCAACTTTCGAAAGCATCTTAGGTTACTTTGTTGGTTGCTCTTAGCGCTTAAGAGTGAGAGACGTTATGGTTCAAACTCACTACAGTCTCAAAACTTCCCATCTCCACTTACATTGGCAGACATATAATAACTTCAACTAGAACAATTGTCTTATGAGTTTATTTGTGGTTTTGTTGTCAAGAACTTGAAAGTTCTAATGGAGGAATATATTCGTTCCTTCTCTATTTATTATAATATTATTGAATTATCAAATATGAAAAAAATGTCAGTATAATCTTAATAAGTTTATTCTTTTACAACTTTAACGTTTTGGCCTTTTAAGTCATAATTAACAATTTCACATACAATCTAAAAAAAAAAAATATAATATTTTTGTACAGCTAAATTCCTTGTACTGGTTAGAGGTGTAGTACTTTGTAAGAAAGTCACTAGGCCAATGGTTGTACAAGGAGGTGATTTGGTCAGAACCACGTTCGATCGCAAAATTTTTACCCAATTAAGGATATCTACTTAATGAGGCTGGGTGGAACCCGGAGGGCTCCCAACCCCAAGGCTGACTCACGACTACAGTAACTAATTATCTGCCAGAGGCGAATTGGAACACGTGTCCTTGGAGTTAGTAGCTTATTGCCTTATCAATAAGCTACCCATTCCCAATTACAATCCAATTATTAAAAATTATTTTTATAACATTCCTCCTACCTAATTTATTAAAAGACAATTCTGCCTTTGTCAAAAATATGTCTTAGTTAATGAGGAGAAGATGGTTGGGGGTGCGGTCAATGAAAAACACAAATAAGTACGATTACTTTGTTTTAATGTGCCAACGTTTCGGCTAGAGTTTCTAGCCTTCTTCAGGGCTAAAAACAGAACAAGATAACAACCACAGTAAGTATAGAAAAATAAAAAAAATAAAAAGAAAG
>NW_027104938.1:215615-230923 GCF_000696795.3 Halyomorpha halys | reverse complement strand
CAAAACTTATAACGCGGGTAAGGAAAATGGATAAAAGTGGAGAAAATAAGGGGAAAGAGTAAAATAAAGAAAGGGGAAAGAAAATAAAAACGAACCTGTTCGCTGGAAGATCAAACGCCTAATGGAAAAACAGCGCTAATGGCGGTCAAACCCAGAAACGTTGGCACATTAAAATAAGTTAATCGTACTTATTTGTGTTTTTCATTGAAAATCACCCCAACCATCTTCTCCTCATTCATCATCCACGGTCAACTATCTCTCATAATTATAATATCTTGGTTAAATTCACCTACAAAACATAATTAATTAAATTTTATAATATTGAGTTAAATTGACCTATTTTTATCCATTATTTTACTTAATTGTATTCAATTTTCTCTATCTATTACAATCGACACACGGCTACAAATTCTAAGGATTCGGGTTCGAATTCGGCCATGGAAGATAATTATTTTCTCTTTCACTGTAGCCTTCAGTCAGCCCTGTGGGTTATGGAGCTCTCCGTGGTCAATCCAGCCTCACAAAGTATGTTTAATTGGGTTTAAAATCTGATGGTCAAGCATAATTTTGACCAAATCATCTCCTTGCACAAACATTTGTCAAGTAACAGGTTTAAGTTTAAAGCAAGAGAAAATTTAAATAGTTTAAGAATAAAGAATCAATATTTAATAAGTGGCTAAAATTGGAGAGTAAGAGTGAACTCCCGCCCTCCATGGTAGCATTACTTATCTTACCTTTGAAACAGATACTTATAGCGAGCATGTTGGTCGATGTACTATATGTCTCAGTCTCACAAGAGAAGATCATAACTCAAAAATTTTAGAAGGCAATCTTTCCTGGCAGACCCGCCCCACTAAAACCCCCATATAGCGATAACCTAGATCACGTGATGTTAACATAGTTACATCAAGCGATATTTAAGAAGTGATTAAAATTGTAAAACAGCTTGAATAACAATCCATGACTCATTAGGTAGTGGTATAAATTTAATTTAATTTTAATTATATCATCATAATCATTTTATCCCCTTTACCGCTTGCGTAGTGTGGGGTTACAATTTGCACTGGACCAGATATCTCGCTCTTGGACCATCTCCCTTCTCCTACTCCAGTCCATATCCCGCCTCCTTAACACTCTCCTCCCAGGAAGTGCGTGGTCTTTATCTTGGCCTTCTTCCCTCCACGCGAGTCTCATTTGTCTTTCTGGCAGTTCTTTCCTGACCCCAAGTAGGGAGGTGGCGACCCCATCGTCCAGTCATAGAACCGCAGATAGCCACTGGTCCTCCAAGTTGGGGGAACAGTACACTGACACTCATACATTTACACTACAGCACACCACATTCACCCCCACACTATAGACCAAGATCAATGACAGTACATACCCTCCCTGGTGGGTACCCTGGATGGGGAAGCGTGTCAGGAAGCTATAAGGAGGCAATCCCTCCACTAGACTTGGCCGATACCCCTGGTCCGATACCCCATTAACCTTAAACCCTACCATCACAGAAAACAGAACAAAAATAATTTTAATTACAATCAACAATATACTACCGTCTCAAAAATTCCCTATCAACTTAAATTGGCAGACAAATAATAACTTCAACCAAAACAAATTTATAATGGGTTTATTTGTAGTTTTGTTTCCGAGAACCTAGTACTTCTATTAGAAGAATATATTCGTTCCTTATTTTATCATTATATATAAATTCATAAAAAAATTGAGGTTAATTCACACAATTATATTCACCTCATATTTTTCATAATTTGAATTTCATATAGGAAATCATGTCACATCTTTACACTATTCTCACTTTTCTACCATTACTTATTTGTGCATCTTCACTTCTCTCTAGCACAGTTATTACTCCATATTTCTTGCCACCGCTTGGACCTTATCTCATGTCCAGTGTGCTGTTTGGTTACCTCCCTGTTTTTTTTTTTGTTTTTAACATTATGAGGTGAATTATAATATATAAGGATGAAGATTGTTGTTATGATGGTTTATTATTGTTGCAGGTTTAAAGTACATGAATATGGGACAGTGGTCCCGAAACGTTGTACTATAATATGATAATTTAATATAAATTACATTCAACTAGAAGTTTATTAACCTCAAAAAATCTTTAAGAATTGACTTACCAGACTTCCTAAAGAGAAAATCTAGAATATATATATATATATTTTTTTTACATACTATTGTTGTACAATATATTTTCTCGATCCTAATTATATTTTACAAATTTCTTTTGTGTAAAAAAAATGGTTAAAAAAAATTATTGAATTAAAATAAAATACTACAGCATTTAATAGAATAAAATTCAAATCATTGAGTAACCTGAAATATATATCATTGATTCATATTTACATTAGTATATATTTGGTTCTTTTGTGTTTATATCTACGGGTTGTAATTTTAATGTAATTAACTATTTTTATGATTAGAGGGTTTAATGAGTTGTGGCAAAACTGGAAGAAATTATGTGTCAGTTTATATATGCAATCTTCTACGGTGTCTATATTTAATACAGTGTGCATTTTAGATATTATAGTGTAATGCTAAAAAATAATGGTGTTATTTGAGGAGGTAATATGTCAATGGTATGAAATCATTTTATTTGGTATTGTTATCAGTAACATTTAACCTCTCTAACTATTGTACCAATTGTAATAATCTATTCTTTGTTTAGTTGTAAATGATATTTATTTAAAAAATTGTATTGTTATTATAACAAAGCGATATTGCTTGGCAAGAATGAAAATTCGTTCAGCCGTTAGATAAAAGGGAATTTAAACTCCCATAAAAAAAAAAAAAATTCTTAACGATTCTTCAGCATTTGTTTTGGAATACTTATTTATATATTTTTTTTATAGTCGAACTAGTAAAGCTCCATACGAAGCAGGCATAAGTTAAGATCGGTCTTAACCATAGGTATAGCGTTATATATTATCAATTTATTTAATTTTTTATTAAGGTATGGATAAATTTGATATAAAATTTTCCTTGCGTATTCCGATATCGAATCGTTGTGGTGGTTAAATAATTTTTTTAAAAATATCTTTATTGAAATTTACAACTGTATATTACATAATACATTCAGTAAATCTGATCTTAGTTAAAATGAAGAGTTACAGGCGTGTAGAGAAGCTACCCATTGGTAGTACTCTAATGACATTTTACATTAGAAGATCTTGTGGCCATCTTCTTTTCAGGCGCCTCGGAGGATTGTCAAGAATGGAAGAGGATGCAAGGTTAGAAACTAGGGGGTTTGAGTGATTAAGGAGTTTATAATGGAAGGAGTGATATCTGGTTCGGGCTAGATCAGTTACATAGAGAACATTAAAAATAATATTTAGCTATCTAAAGTGACTCCTAAGTACTTTAATGTTTTGTCAAAAGGGAAATGGATATTATTTAAATCTATGGTCGATAGAAGTATAGAGCGTCACTTTGTGAAAATTGTTTCTTCTGTATTATCAATAGTTAAAATTAATCACCATTTTTAAAAGTATCTTTTACCCAATTATGATTGTGTCAATGCATTCGTTCAAGGATCTTTCGTCGATTTTGCCAATCACTGAAATTATCAGAGCAAATAAGGGGCTATAAAAAAAAATATATTAATAAGCCAATCATAAGAAATTTAATCATAACTTTGTATTATCATTTATTGATTTTTTTTTATTTATTTCTCTTTTGCCTCCTGCTTTTGAAAGCCATATTGCCGAATGCCATATTTCGGGAGTTATGATGAGAGGGAAATGAATAGGACTGCTCATTACTCTCAGAGGCAACGCGACCATTATCCAACTTCAAAATATTCCCCGAGTTGAGTGCCATCCGCGAATTCCCAATCGCGGGCTCTGTCCACAGGCCCGGAATACCGCGGCATTGTCCGGATCACTGGCTTCAATTTCTGCTTTCATTATCGCCATTTCCCCAAAGTCGGCCATCGAGGTAATTAATCACGTTTTGGTCTAGAGGGGATGAGGAGGGGGAGTCATTAGATTCGGGTTTTTGCCCCCTTGAAATAAAATACAAGGATCGGCTGGTCGTGGTTCGGACCGCCCAACTAACTACGCTTCTTACCTACTCATCCCATATCCCATATCCCGTGGGATGCTAGTTGGATAGTTTTTGTTTCCTCCTTAAAAGATTTTCTTACCCGTGTCACTCAGCATTCCTCCTCGTAGGAGCTCGTTGTTTTTTTCTAAACGAGTGGACACATCTCGGCTCCGTTGTGGTCATGGTGTGTTTTCCGATTGTAGAGGGGGAAAAAATAAATAAAAAAATATGTACCGTAAAAGTTCTAGTTGTATTACTTTCAAAGGGCGGAGACAATTTATGAATTTAAGTACACCAAGATGTCATTGTAGTCTCAAATAGATTAATGTATTGATCTTGCCAAATTTTTGCCCATTCATGCATCATCAGGGTATTACTGTACAACTTAAAAAGTACTTACCATTCAGACACAAGGTATAAATATTAAAAAAAGGAAAAAAAGTTTCAAAAATAATTGTCCAGCTCCAAACACCTCGTCATGGTAACCAAACTAGAACCTTCTCCAAGATAAAGGGTTACAAGCATTAAAATATTTTAACTGTGCATAACAAGACTTTTACTTTAAATAATTTTCAATAAATCATTGGAATTTGAATTAGGATTTCTAAAATGTTTTATTAATTTGATGAATATTATGTTGGTAAATAATAAATGCCAACCTAAAAACACATAACTATTTGTTTGAAATACCTATTGTTTCAAATAATGAAATTATTGAACTCTTTAGAATCAGTTTAAAAACTTTCACACTATTTAAATTTTCTGAAATATATCGTACCAATCAAATGATTTCAATTACTGAAATTACTGAATGTAAACAGCTCTGTTAGGGCTCATATTTTAGCAAATTTACTCAACTTTAAATGATGTTCTTTTAGGTTTTCTAGTGTTGTTGGTAGTTTTTAAGATATAGAGCTCCAAATGAAAAATTATTTTTTTTAACATTTTGAAACAGCCATCATTTTGTATTCTCTCTAATTATACTTGGAAGACTCATATATTTTGCCTTAGTTTGAAAAGTATATCAAAAATTGGGGTGATAACTGCCTTTTTTTCTTCCCGGCTCTTGTGCTAGTTCTAGTGTTGTACCCACAACTACCCAGTTTTAAAGATGATGAGCTCCAAATGAAAAATTATTTTTTTTAAATGCCTCGGATCAATTCCGACTAGTAATTATACATAGTTTTCATTAAATTAATCAAAAATTAGGATGAAGTAACTGAAATATTTTTTTTTTTTGCTTTTGGGCTTTTGTTGTTTTTTTTTTTGTTTTTTTAAACAACAAACTTGACAGAAACAATGATCAAATTCATCGCATACAGTCCTCCAAAATAGTGGATTTTCATATAAATAAAATAAAACTTGAAAGCCTTTAGTTAATTTATATGATTTTAAGGATGAAATGAATGTGCCCTCCTTTTACATAGTTTTCATTAACGTAATCAAAGATTGGAGTGAAATTACTAACTTTTCTCTCCTCTTGGGTTCTTGTACAACAATCTTAAGATTTACTATGATTTCGACTTCAGAGTTCGTTCTCATATTCATTGATAATATTTACAGCGTAGCTAGGACAATGATAAATGGGATGTTATTGAGTTTTCAAGAGGTGAAAAGAAGCTGGACATGGGACGAGAAGAGATATTATCTCCCCTTGAATAGGTTCCTCTCGTTTTCTTCAAGGTGGCGCCTGGTGAGAACCGGTTCCATGATCACCAGTTTCGGGACGCCTAGAGTACGTTAGAGTTTAAATTCCCTTTTATCTAACGGCTCAACGAATTTTCATTCTTGCCAAGCAATGTAGATTTGTTAACATACATAATAACAATAAATTTTTTGTATCTATATTATTTTATATATCTATGCAATTTCATATTTATGACTTTAAACTTTTAGCTTAATATTATTTTATTTTAATTTGTATATGCATGCGTTACAGTGTTTTTTTAATTAATAGATTGTAAATGCGGATGTCTGTATGTATATATTTTTTTTACAATATTTGAAATGGTAATATAATTTTTATACTTTTAACTAAAATTTATTTTTATGTGTAATGGAGAACATTTTGTTGAATTTAAATAATGGAAAAATAAAATATATTTAAATAACGACAAAAAGCTAATAAATAAAATAAAATGTGTAAGACCAGAAATAATAAGAGAGAGAAATACTTTACTCATTTATGCTGCCCAAATACATCAGGTTATTATATCACACAGACATATATAAATTACATATAATTACATGATATAATAAAATAGAAAGAAAACAGTTTTTTCCCCTACAGTTTCCTTTTACAAACGGTCTATACGCCAAATACAAATATTTCAATTCATTCCTTCATTTCTTTCCCTTTTCTGTTCCTTCAATTTCACCATTTCACAATTTTTAATTCACCCGATCAACAAATTCACTCTTCTAGATCCTCTCCAGTGACTCGCTAAACAAATTTCACTATTAGACGGCAATGTGAGATCAGACCATTAATAATAGTCACAGCAGTAGATCAGTTTACCAAAAAACATATAAATTTTATGAGAAGAAGACTAACACATAGATTAAAAGGAAAATATAATAAAAAGCCGGTTACAAGAAACACTTGAATGGATAAATAAGTTTAAAAAGTATAAAAAAGAAAAATTTAAAGATCTGGGAGAGATAGAATGCAAAAACGGTTTGGAGAAAGAGAGCATAAAGGAGAAAATCATGAAGATGGAAAGGTTAAGCTTCGCAACAGGCAATATTTACAATAAGAAGAATCTATCGTCTAACGCAAAAATTAGACACGGTAATAAAACCAGTAATTGTAAACGGAATGGAGACAACATGTCTCCCTAGCCTGAAAAAATTACTGAAAATAGAGAGAAGGATCCTGAAAAGAATCTATCTACCCAAGAAAACACAGGAAGGCTACAGGTTAAGACACAACCAAGAAATGTACAGGGAGATAAATGACCTGGAAATCGAAATAAGAATCAGAAGACTGAGATTCTACGTGGAGAATACTAAACTAGAAACTCTTTGACAGAATCCGTTAATACAAGAGCGTAGTATGTGAAGCAAATGAGAGAGGAACCAAAAAAATTGAAAATAACAGACAAAGACTGCCTGGATTTAGAACAGTACGAAAAAATATATGAAAGAAATCTTATGATCTTGCGGCAAATCTGCGGAAAACTGAAGGGTACTGCATGGTCGGAAGAGAGGAAGCAAAGACACGCAGAAATGATAAGAAGATACTGGGAGAGAACAAAAGAAAAAATGAAAAGGGTAAAGTAGTGATATTCGCGTGGTTTTGAAGGGTCGTTCAGTGAAAAAAAAATCAATCTTGTTTAACTTTAGTATATAATACAGCCATTTTTATAATGTGTCAGTTTAAAAAAAAATTAAGCTGTGGTTATTTATATTATTAGGATTATAAAAAAAATTATTTATAAGTATGCTGTGCATAAAACAACCCAATGCAGTTGGGCAGCACATTTTTAATTTAGTGTTTTTTTCTCGCTTTAAGTGAAAAAAGAATAAATTATAAAACTTTGTATAATAATTAGAGAGGTTAAAGGTTACTGATAATAACACTATAAATGCTCCACAGTTTATTTTAATCCTGCAACGTTTTGGCCCTAAGAATATAATCAAGGAGGCAACCTAAAAATTTTATTCACATGATAACCATATTACTTCCTCACATAGTACCAATATTTTTGAACATACCTCAATTATTGTCTAATCACAATTTATTTGAAAAATCTTTTTCATTTTAAGACTAATTGCTCATGTCATATAATCTCCGAAAACAAATATAAAATTAATATCATATTTTTTTCATTTAGATTTTTGCAAAATGACTATTCACTTACAAAACATACAATCTCAATACAAAACTATTCTTAAATTTATATACAATGCTCCTTATTTTGTTACTAATAAAACCATCCATAAAGACCTAAATGTTCCTTATGTAACCGATCTAGCCCGAACCCGATATTATTCCTTCCATAATAAACTCCCTAACCAACCAAACCCACTAGTTTCTAACCTTGCTTCCTCTTCCATTCCTGGCAATCCTCCGAGGAGCCTGAAAAGAAGATGGCCTCGTGACCTTATATTGTAAACTGTTTTTAGAGTTCTACTACTGGGTAGTTTCTCTACATCCTGTTTCATATCATTATGTCATTATGATCAAATTTACTTGTTGTATTTTTTATACAGTTGTAAATATCAATAAATAAATAAATAAATGTATATATAAGAAGATGGTCAGGGTTGTGGTCAAAAGTGAAACAAAAATAGTTTACAACTATTTATTTTCGGACGTTTCGCCCCACTTTGCAGGGCTTCATCAGGGTTGCTGAAGGAATCGGTTGAACAGAAAGAGTCTTTCTGTTCTTTCGTCTTTCTATTCAACCGATTCCTTCAGCATCTCCTCCATCATTTGAAATAATAAGGTCAATATATATAGTTTTTTATTTTTATATGTTATAATAAATAATCAGTTATTTTGCATGTTTTAAAAATTAAAATGTTTTATTTATAATCTTTACACTTTCTTGAGACTGGTCATTATTGTTTAAATTTTAGTCTCAAAACAATTTCAAGTTGCTAAAAAAATCCGCTAGGAGCTCTTATGCATTTAACATTACTTTAAATAGGGCTGCTCACAATCCTATACTTACAACATTTAACATGGAAAAATATTTTACATTTAACACAACATCATGAATATCCCTATTGTTTCCTCGTTCTTCCAGTGAGAAAAGAAAGGAATACCTTTCGTCCCGTAAACAGGAGCTCGATTTCTGTTTGCTGGCCCCATTTTGACTGGAGTCACGTAAAAGATCAGCTATTGGAGTTACCCCTTATTTGATAAGGCTACAAAACAAGAATCCATTTCCTTTTTCTTATTCTTTTTATGAACAGGATTAGAATCTGGGGAAAAAAGGAAAAAACGGAGGATTTGATCCTCTTATTACAAATTTTAGGTCATGTTCTAGAATCTCCTAAACCCTCCAAGCTTGTAGTACTAAGTGCCTTGTTCAATCAAGAGTTAATTCAGTCTTGGCTTTGAACTAACTTCGGAACACGTCTAATCGGAGATTTGTCTAAGTCTACTGCTACTAGCCTCGGAGCGAACTAGTTCTGGGATTGACGTGGTGTGGTTAGCAAAGAACACAAATTAAATAAAACTTATATAATAGAGCTAACGTTTCGGCTTGAATTTCTGGCCTTCATTAGGGCTAAGTACAAAAAAAAATTAATGGACCGTGGAAAATCAAGAAACATTATAAGGTAACAGATAATAAAAGTACATAGTGTAACATTATAAGAATATTAAATCTTTATATAATAATATACAGGGGAACAGTTTTAGTAAAATTAAGAATGGAAGAAGAAAATGATATAGATATTATTTATTTATTTTAGTGTTTCGACTGACTGAGGTTAGATTAAAATTTAAAGTCCTAAATGTTCCTTATGTAACCGATCTGGCCCGAACCCGATATCATTCCTTCCATTATAAACTCCCTAACCACCCAAACCCACTAGTTTCTAACCTTGCTTCCTCTTCCATTCCTGGCAATCCTCCGAGGCGCTTGAAAAGAAGATGGTCTCCTGACCTTATATTGTAAACTGTTTTTAGAGTTCTACTACTGGTTAGTTGCTCTACATGCTGTATCATATCATTATGTCATTATGATCAAATTTACTTGTTGTATTTTTTATACAGTTGTAAATATCAATAAATAAATAAAAAAAGATTAAAGTTAACATTTTCACAAAGTTACAATTACAAAGTGGGAAATTAACAAATTAACATTTACAATTTACACTAGTAAAATTTACAACTTTGATAGATTATTAGAAAGTGAAAAAGTGCCTAACAGTGAGACCGTTTTCGCAGTAGCGACACATCGGTGGATTTTATTTTTTAATGAGATGACCATGGGTAAGTTGAGTATGGCCTATCCGAAGACGGGTTAATACCACATCTTCTCTCCGTAGTAGATTCAAGTTTCTGGTTGGACGTTTCACTGTCTGTTGGACCATTCTTAACTTGTCTCTCATGATGAACCATTCATCTTGCCACTCTTGCCATCCAATTTCTTTGATCCATGAAATAAGACTTTGCATGTTGATGATGTTACGACTTGGCCTGCGTTTCTGCCTTTTCATTCCCAGTGATCCCGCAATGACCTGGCAGCCATAAAAACAAGACCCTACAACCCAACTCTATTATTAATGGGTGTGTTGAACAGATGACCGAGCGGTGGCAGTTTAGAGACATATTTCAAACAGTGCGATTGAGTTCTGCAGTGTACCCCAGAGATAATAAAGATATGAAAATCAACTAAATAAATACATGTACAATATTGGAAGTTATTTAAAATTGAAGTAATATAAAAAATATAAAGAAAAATCCAGGTGTTTTTAATTAAATATGTAAGTAGAATAACAATATTAATGGAGTAGATATATATATTTTTAATTTGTAATATTTTTTAAAATTATTTAAATTAATTTAAATTTTTTTTTAAAATGTCATTATAAAAAGGTCTACCTAGTTCACAAGAATTATACCTGATTTATTTTTTTTCCTTTTTATTATTTATTATTTCTTTCCTTAGACATTTTTCCCAGCTATTTATCGTTATTTAAATACGTTTAATTTTTTCTAATGTTTCAATTTTACAAAATTTTCTTTATTTTACTTTCCATCATTCATACAATCAAATTTAATATAAAGTAGAAAAGAATAGATATATCCATATTAAATATAGTAAAAAAAAAGCTATATTATATTTCTAAGAAAGAAAAATAAATATAGCTCTTATAAAAAATAAAACTGTAATAAGTTCTTTAGAGGATGAGAAGAAAAATAGAGAACACATAATTAATGAATTCATAATTTAAGCAAAGGTGGGTAGGTAGATTTTTAACGGTTTGTTTACGTTTGAATTCAGTTGGGCGGCCTTGTGAGTCACCTTCGAACGATCCAAGGAAGCATTCACCTAACAGACACGATTTTAATTTTGATTCTAGATGATAAATAAGTTTTTTATTTAAAAAAAAAACAGTACTTCATAATAACACACGTCATCATATCCTACTGTATCCTTAACACTAGTTAAGGATACAGCAGGATATGATGACGTATGTTCTATTTGTACAAGAGCCCAGAAGGAGAAAAAAAATGCCAGTTTCTTATTGTTTTAATGAAAACTATGAATAATTACTAGTCGAAATTAATGAGTCTGCCGAAGTATAGCTAGGGTGAATAAAAAGTGGCGGTTGTTTCAAAGCGATAAAAAAAACTAATTTCTCATTCGGAGCTCTATATTTTAAAAAGTAGAAACAACACAAGGAAACCTAAGAGAACGCCGTAAGAGTAAATTTAAATAAGAGTAAATTTGCTAAAATATGAGCCGTAACACAGTTGTTTACGTTAAATAGTTTTCGAGATATAGCTTTTTAAAAAGCAACATTTCATAAAAATGTTGTATGGGATGTACTGAAAGATCAGTAGTTAGTGAATTTATTTTGAAAAATTTATATCTCATTTGACGTACAGATGTCTATTATCACTTAAATTAAAGCTGATTTAATGATACATTAGGATATGATCACGTTTGTTCTCTTTGTACAAGAGCTCAGAAGGAGAAATAAAATCCCAATTTCTTATTATTTAAATGAAAACTATAAATAATTACTCGTCGAAATTAATGAGTCTGCAAAAGTATAGCTAGGGGGGGGGGATAAGAAATGGTGGCTGTTTCAAAATAATTTCTCATTCGGAGCTTTATATCTTAAAAAGTAGAAACAAAGCAAGAAAACCTAAGAGAACGCCATTTAAATAAGAGTAAATTTGCTAAAATATGACCCCAAATAGCGTTCTTTACGTTGAATAGTTTTCGAGATATAGCTTTTTAAAAAGCTACATTTTATAAAAATGTTGTATGGGATGTACTGAAAGATCAGTAGTTAGTGAATTTATTTTAAAGAATCTATATCTCAAAAACCACTTTACGTACAGATGTCTATTATCACTTAAATTAAAGCTGGTTTAATAAGCTATAATATAATAAATAAGCTATAATATATAATAAATATATAAATAATATAATATAAATATATAAAATAATAATGAGCTATGAGCTTCGTAGGATACAGTATGATATGATGACGTATGTTCTCTTTGTAGAAGAGCCCAGAAGGAGAAAAAAAATGCCAATTTCTTATTATTTTAATGAAAACTATTATTATATAATATGAAAAATATTACTAGTCGATATTAATGGGTCTGAAAAAGTATAGCTAGGAGGGGAGGGGGGAGGTACGAAATGGTGGCTGTTTTAAAACTTTTAAAAAAATTATAATTTTTCATTCGGAGCTCCATATCATTAAAATTATCAACAACACTAAAAAACCTAATCATTTAACGAAGAGTAAGTTTACTAAAATATGAACCCTAATATAGCCATTTACGTTCAATAGTTCTCAAGATATAGCTTTTTAAAAAGCTACATTTCATCGAAAATCAGTAGTTAGTGAATTTATTTTGAGAAATCTATATCTCAAAATCCATTCGACTTAAAAATTTCTATTAACACTCGAATTGAAGCTAATTTAATGTCCTATAAAGTAGTTTGACGTTTATCATAGCATGAATTGTAGTTTTCATGATATTCAACAAAATGTTGATTTCTAGCTATTCAGACATAAATATATGTATCTCAGAAACCATAAGTCGTACAGATATCTGCCAGCACTGAAATTAAAGCTAGTTAAATTTAGTATAACGTAGTTTCGAACGTATATCTTCATTGAAGTAGTAGTTTTTACGATATTTGACAATATAAATTCCCAAAATGTTTGATTAAAAATCTATATCTTGAGAACTATTGTACATGATGAGCTTACATTTTAGCAAATATACTCTACTTTAAATGTTTAATTAGGTTTTTTTAGTATTGCTCATAATTTTGAAGATATGAAGCTGCGGAAGAAAAATTTTTTTTTTTTTTTTCAACGTTTTGAATCAGCCACCATTTTGTGTTTATGCATAGTTTTCATTAAAGTATTCAAAAATTGGGGTGAAATAATTGTTTTTTTATTTTTTTATTCATAATTTAAAAATAATTTTGATCCTTTTTTTCTCTCAACTTTTATTCTTTAAAATGTTTCCAACGTTTCGGCCCTCAGGTCATTCTCAAGGATACTTTCAATATTGATGTCACTTCTTTTTCAAATCTTTAAATCACCATGTTTGCTCCTCTTATAATGCCATACGGCAAACCAAGATATAATGTAAATTGTATATGTATAATGTATTGCATTATATTATTATGTATTCTGTAACCATATAAAAAATAAAGAGGTTTGAAAAAAAAAAGTAAAAAAAAAAACGCTCCAGAACTCTAATACTAAAGCCTTCACACCATGTTGACTATATAATACGAGCGTCGTGTACGTCTTGGGCAACTTGTCATTGCGTAATATACCTTCATCAAAGTCAAGACCATTCGTCCTGTTCATCTTCACCATTCATCTCCTAAACGATACATTTAAAAAACGGCTTTCTCATTGATGTGTTGATATAATTAGAAACCATTTATACAAAACCGATACCGCTGACACGGGTAACGTATCCATCAGCCGTGGTTATGGCTGCCTGCCAACATACACCGCCTTCACTCTCACAGTTCCAGTCTTCCTAAAAATAATAAGATGTACTATTTTCGAAATGGTCAGTGTTTCTGTTAAAATAGGACGTTTTTTTTAAACTATCCTGCTTCCGGAGGTTTATTATTTTTTTTTAAGGTAAACAAAATTATTTCGGGGATGTTTTCTAACGCATTGAAAAAATATTATAGTATTTATAGAATTTGAAATCATAAGCCAATGATCTTCTTAGAGGTGTTCCAAAAAAAGTATTGTGTTGGTTTTGATTTCCAATAACATACTTTTGTAATCTAAAAAAAAGGTCAAGCACCCTCAAAAATTGAGTTTTTCTGTTCCCAGTAAAAAAAAATTTTTTTTTTTATTGATATTTACCACTGTAACAAAAAAATACAACAAGTACATTTGATCATAATGAAATAATGATAATGATATGATACAGCATGTAGAGAAACTATCCAGTAGTAGAACTCTAAAAACATTTTACAATATAAGGTCACGAGACCATCTTCTTTTGTTTTCAAAAAAAAAAATTTTGATCCTTCAAGGGTCGTTTTTGTACAGATTATATATATATATATACATTTTTTTTTGTATAAAATTAAAAAAGAAGAAAATAATTTTGGAGCCATGTTTTTAATTGTAAATAAAATATTTTTTTTGGTTGTCCTTTTAAATTTTACAAATTTAATTTGAGTTGTTGGAAAACGGAGTTTTATCCGTTTTTCTTAATTGGTTGCGATAATATTGAGGTGTCCTCATGAATTCAAAAAGCTTAAACGTCCATAAAAATATGTGCATACATTTTTATCAATTTATTTCTTCCACTATTATAAATATTAAAACTTTTTTTAAAAATTAATTTATAACGATTTACAACTGTACATTCATATACACATACATCCAATAAATTTGATACAGGCGTATGTATACATAAAAATGATAAATTTAGTGATTCAGGCGTACAGAGGAACTACCCATTAGTAGCACTCTAATGACGTTTTTACATTAGGTCTCGTGGCCATCTTCTTTTCAGGCGCTTTGGATTGTCAGGAATGGAAGAGGAAGCAAGGTTAGAAATTAGTGGGTTGGTTAGGGAGTTTATAATGGAAGGAATGGTATCAGGTACTGGCTAGATCGGTTACATATGGAACATTAGTGTCTTTATATATGATTTTATTTGTGACAAACTAAGGTGCATTGAGGATTTTGGATTGGATACGAGATGAATTCGAAGGTTTAGTAGAGCCCCAAAGCCCAACTCCGTATGTCCAGATAAGCCTTATTATAGTCATGTAGATCAGTCTTTTGTAATGTATTGGAAGTTAAGACCATTTTTCTATTAAGTGCTGTAATAGTCTGAATCAAATATTTTATTTTATTTTATTTATTTATTGATATTTACAAGTGTATAAAAAATACATCAAGTAAATTTGATCATAATGACATAATGATATGATACAGCATGTAGAGAAACTACCCAGTAGTAGAACTCTAAAAACAGTTTACAATATAAGGTCACGAGGCCATCTTCTTTTCAGGCGCCTAGGAGGATTACCAGGAAT